>NC_084966.1:16583041-16679041 GCF_949316205.1 Platichthys flesus
CGTCAGGTAAAAGTGGAAAAAAGCTTACAGAACCTGGTATTCCCAGGCAGTCTCCCATCCAAGTACTAACCAGGCCCGACACTGCTTAGCTTCCGAGATCAGACGAGATCGGGCGCATTCAGGTTGGTGTCGCCGTAAGCGAAAGAGTCCACCCTCTGAACCTTATTTATACATGTAAATACGTCAGGTAAAAGTGGAAAAAAGCTTACAGCACCTGGTATTCCCTGGCAGTCTCCGATTCAAGTACTAACCAGGCCTGACCCTGCTTAGCTTCCGAGATCAGACGAGACCGGGCGTATTCAGGTTGGTGTGGCCGTAACCGAATGAGTCCACCCTCTTAACCTTAATTTTACATGTAAATACGTCAGGTAAGACTGGAAAAAAGCTTAGAGCACCTGGTATTCCCAGGTTGTAGAGATCCTTTCACTAGCCTGTAGCCAGCATGGGGCATTCTTGCCTTTATAGACCTAACCTTCTGATCTAGCACATCATCTGATATGTCAGAATAGCATTTTCTGACAGAGAGGTTATGCTCTTGCATCCGTCTATACAGAGTTGACCTTGAAATGCCATGTAGGTCAGTCAAAGAAGTCAGTGGTAACCCAGAACTGTGTAGATTCAGGAGGGTTTGACTTTCTATGTTTAGCCGGGGTCGCCCCACACTGCCAGTCCATTCAACCACAGCTACATCATCCAATAGTGGAGGGACAATACTCTGTGAGAGATAAGTGCTGACAACTTCAGACAGCTGTTGTAGACTGTCTACAACACACTCAGGAAGGTCAATATAGGCTGCCCCAGCTCGAACAAACTGCAACTCCTGAGAGCAAACAAAGTGCAGGTATTCAAAGTCAATGGGTTGCCTGTTGATGACAGAAGTAAGTCTTTCCCTGACTCTCTGCAGGAGCTGCCATCTCATGGGTTCCTGCAACAAGGTAAAACAAACCTAAGATAACATGAAAGTAAGATAACAAAAAGATAGTGGTTTCACACATACAATTTTAAGCATGCACTTATTAGTATAAAACTTGATTTTACTGCAAGAAATTTCATCTATCATTTTTATAATCATAATATGCTTATATTAAGGTGCATAACATTGTAATGTGATCATACAGAGCATAGCATAAATGTTATTAACAATTGATTCCGGTAATGCACAAGCTGTACAATACTACAGGACAATACTGGAAAACAAGTAATATTTGATCTCTTATTTCCCACAATGACAACACCATGAACAAATATAAATTTGAAGAAATGAGCCAATACCCTACATGGGCCTTTGATCTGCCCGGTTGGTTTTCCATTCTGGGAAACAGAGAAAGTATTATTAGCTATGTGTTTAAGCCATTTTCACCACCAGTAACACCAATAATACCGTGTCACTACACATTCCCATACTTATAAAGCTAAGTCACCATAAAGCCATATTCCCAAAGGTTAATTTTGGTTGGTGGCCCAAAAGTTGGTTCATCGAGATAAGCAGTAGGTGGCGCAGCGCCAATCAAACCTCAAACGTTGAAAAACAATGTAGAAAACACGATGGAAATATGATTGATGTTTGTTTCATGTATTCATTTGAGGAAGGTTACGGTCTCCTCATCGCTCCACACAGATCTGATGTTTTCGTCTGCCGCTAATATTAACATTGAAAACGCAAACAAAAACATGTGGATGGAAACCCAGACAGCTCAGTGTCGTAGAATTTTCACTATAGTCAAGCACAAGTCATTGCAATTGTTCTTTCTGGTAGTTTAATTCAGCATCTGCAGATGGGCATCATTGTACAAGACCATGGCAAAGATTTCATACAATGAGCAATGACATACAGAACACACATCCCTCTTATACAGTTACAAGCTCCTCCTGGAGAGGAACACAAGTTATCAATTAACCTCTTTGATCCTTAGAAATAGGTAATCAGTATCCTGTCTTCTACTTGGTCTCACGCCCCTCGAGTCTAACATCTGTTTTCAAGGATCGCTTATCAGTGTTTTACAACCCACTTACATCCCCCTCCCTGTGAAGTGTTTGTTAAGTGACCCTGTAAGTTAGGAAGTAATATAACCATCAATTGCTTAAGCAAAACACCCTGATTCCTAAGGGACTGCATTTGCTCATCTTTCTATACATCAAAGTAGTTCCTTCCATCAATCAATGCCCAAATGTTAAAATTCCCGTCACACTCAGCTAGCGCGACACCTAAGATGAGAAAGTGACTAACGCTAACTAAGCTGGCTACAGGCTGATCAAATAATACAGCACATCACAAATATAACATAAGCTAACGTTAGATCGTTGAACACAAATAGTCCTGTTAACTAGTAGCTACATGCACAACGTCATGCAGGCTAATAGGCAGCCTGGGCACGTAACGTACCTATGACTAGCTAATTGAGCTAAGCTAGCAGCTACAGGCTGATAAAATAATATGTATTTTTTAACCCGTTACAACATCCACATATCGTTAAACAAAAGCAATCTACATGCACCAGTTGAAACATAACATTCTTGCTATTACTATGAGTGAGACATACCTGCGCATTGATTTTCTATCCTCTCGGCTCCCGAGTCCTGCTCGTTCTCATCATGGACTTCAAAACTCCCTCTCTCGTTACTAACTGTGGGTGTTGCCAAGCTGTCACTCCGATCGAGACTGGCCAATAGAGACGTGTCTTACATCTTTCGGCGTAGGTCCCGCCCCCGAGATTCAGCTCAACAGCAAGCAAAGCTTTTGGATTCGCAAGCAAAACTTTTGGATTCGCAAACAAAACTTTTGGATTCGCAAACAAAACTTTTGGATTCGCAAACAAAACTTTTGTATTTGCAAACAAAACTTTTGGATTCCCATTAATACATTTTTAATCACATTTATTTAACTTGCAATAAAACATTTTTTGATTGCAGTGTTGATAGTTTTTCTCTCAAATCTATTTTTTGATTGCAGTGTGGAAAGTTTTGCTCTCAAACCTATTCTTTTTGATTGCATAATAAAGACACAAATCTACCTCCATATTAGTTCGTCGTTGATCTAAACGCAAAGAGAAAGATGGCAGAAGTCGCTCCAGCTCCAGCACCAGCCGCCGCCAAGGTTAAAGCGGCCAAGAAGAAGGTCGTGAAACCGAAGACCGCCGGCCCCAGCGTCAGTGAGCTCATCGTGAAGGCCGTGTCCGCGTCCAAGGAGCGCAGTGGCGCGTCCGTGTCCGCCCTCAAGTAGGCTCTGGCTGCCGGAGGCTACGATGTGGAGAAGAACAATTCCCGCATCAACACCACCATCAAGAAGCTGGTTGTCAGCGGGACCCTGGTCCAGACCAAGGGAACAGGGGCCACCGGCTCGTTCAAGATGAGCAAGAAAGAGGCAGTGAAGAAGGCCGCTCCCAAAGCGAAGAAGCCCGCCGCCAAGAAACCCGCAGTGGCTAAAAAGCCCAAGTCGGCGGGAGCCATGAAGCCAGCAGACGCTAAAAAGTCCCCGAAGAAGGTGGATAAACCAGCAGCGGCCAAGAAGCCCACCAAGAGCCCCAAGAAGGTGGCGAAGAGCCCCAAGAAAGTGGCGAAGACTCCCAAGAAGGTGGTGAAAAAGGCGCCTGCTGCCAAGAAGTCCCCCGCGAAGAAGGTCGCCAAAAGCGAAGAAGACAGCAGCCAAGAAAAAGTGATCTGTCCTCACTGTGAAACATGTCAATCCTGGTAAAAGGCTCTTTTAAGAGCCACACACGTCTTTCCACAAAGAGCTGTTTCCTCATCATTCATCACCACTGTCCATAAATATGTAGAGACAGCGTTCTTGGCTACAGGGAGTCAAGATAGATTGAGCATTATTAGATGTCATCTTACATTGTTTAGATTAAGAAGTTAGTAAATATCAAAACATCAAATATTGTAAAACATAGCTTTAAACTCTGTGAAGGGGGTAGCCTACTCCTACCTACACACATGCATCATGTAACATGATGTTAAGTGATATCGTCATTACTTCATATACCATACTTTTTAAAGAGTCTGCCTTAGTTGTTATATTTATCATAGCTACCTTGTGTCTTTCCTTGCTAAATATAAAAGTGACAACTGCTTAGAAAAATGACAATTCAGGCCTCTCATCATGTAACTATACTCTGCTGTAGTAGCCTCAGGCAGCCAACAGATGGAGCTGCTCTCCAAATGATGTGAACATGAGTAAAGTCCACTACCAGAAGAACTCTCCTCCATGTTCTGTCAGAAGCTTTGTTTTCAAGTAGCTCAGCTTCTCCTGCTTTATTGCAGCTGCTTGTTTGAGTCATAGAAATTAGCTCTGTATCTGCATCAACTTGATCAGTGTCTGTCATTAAACTAAAGTATTGATGACCTGTCATCAGACACTGCAACACCTACAGAGGGAAAGTTACGAGGTTAAATTTATTAACAGGAAGTAGAGGGTTTTTCCAGGTGATATTTTATTCAGTTTCATGATTTAAACACTAAGTACATTTTTCAGCGTATAATTTAAATATACTATCTCAAGACCAACGTTTCAACCTTAGCTCACCTGATGAGGCCAAAGCTATTTGAGTTCAATGAAGACGACCCTGAGAAGTGGTCGAAAGCTCAGCAAACAAGTTGAGCTCTTGGTTGAACTGATCCAGAGTCACGCTCCTCTGAAATAATTATAAGATATCTTAGCAAAACTTGATATTTACATGCTTATATTTACGTTTGATACTCTAATTCTGTCTTAAATTTACTTTAACATAAAGAAAACCTGGCACATTGTACAGTTTAATTCAGATCAAACAAATAACTTAAGACAGTGTGCTTTGATGACTCAGGCCAAATCATAGCCAGACCAGATCATAGGAAACTAACATACATATAAGGAGAAACTTGTCAAGGGGATGGCTGGAGGAAAGTGCAGAGCTGGGAGTCAGCTTGCTAACAAGGGAGCAAGGGGTGGAAATAACCGAACGAAAGACAAAAAAAAAAACAGAACGAAAAAAGCACAGACTGCGGAGAACAGGTGTGAGTGAAGACGAGAGAGAGAACGGAGCCTGCAGTTAAAAAAAAGATCACAGATCAGTAGAATCTATATCAGCTGATCAGACATCGCTGAACCCTCTCTTCTTCCTCATCCTTCTATTCGCATGCACGCAGAACCCCTTGCCACTGTCACGGTAGATTTATTTATTTAGAGCATCGGACCGATTCCCTCACATCTGTGGATCCTCACCTCCTCTGGGATATTATTTGGAAAGTTTCTTCATTTCCTGTAAGTGATCTCCAGTGCGCTCTGTGAGCCTGATGGCACAGTCACGTTGACTGCAGTGATTTGATGAGACACGCAGTGTTTGAAGATATTATTAAAACCTATGAATGACTCGGCTCCGTAACTCCACGATTAAATGGAATCTAAACGTAATTTGCTGCAAGTCATGTTTAAATTAAAAGGTTCGAGTGGAACAGACATGTCGCTCGAGCAAAACTAAGCTGTTTTATTGTAAAAGATGAAGTGGATCAATAATCTGACTTCAGTTCACCACCTCACGTCTGTGTCGCCACTTTCCCGTCTCCAAAACGTTCGTATGCATGGGTCAGAGTTTACGTGGAAATACGCAACGTTTGCGTGAGAAGTGGCGTACGCACGTTTCAGCCCCCGCAACGGTTCTAAATGAGACCTCCTGTTCTCTCGCCCCGTTGCTCCTCTCCGCATATTTTCCCTCTGTGCCTCGTTTGACCAGCGGTGGAAGTGTTTGGTCCGTGTGCCCTCTCACTGGCATTTTCCTGTCTGTTCTCTTGTTGTCCGTCCTTCACTTCACTTCTTTCATCTCCTCCTCTTGCTCTGTCCGTGATAGTTTTTACGTCTGTCTGCTCCTTCTCGTTTGTTGCCATGCTGTCCGTCTTTCGAGGTTAAACAAAAAATCGAAATTTCCCCCAAACAGCAGGATCTGTCAGGGGATTGTTTAAAAAAATAAACTCTACTTTTCGAACAAACGAAAAACTTACAATACATTGACGTAGAAACTTATTTTACTTGTGGAATAGACACTTAAGTTTGGCTTCTTTCACTGCTCTTGCCATCTCACTGTGACGACCTCAATGGGCGTGTTCAGGGTGGTACGTCTGTAATCGAATGATTCCACCCACAATACCTATTTATACATGTAAATGAATCAGGGGAAATGTTCAGAAAGGAAAAATTAAGGTGCAATTTTATCATAATATTGTGTGACAACCCTGGAGTTGTGCTGCTGTGGTGTTGTGCTTGTGTGTGTTTCAGGTTCCTGTAGGCGGAGTCAGACCTTAGTAATCAGCAGTGATATGGCACACCTGTGCTGACCAGGATTTAAGAGGGCTGCACACTGGGCTCTCCCCTTCACCAGATCTACCACCACATCCCAGCTTTTTTCTACTTCTCTATCTACTTCTACCTATTTTTCTCATGTGTAAATCCAACCGGACGTTAGTGTTGATATTGGCTTGTTTAGTGTGTGTGTGTCCCTACGGCAGTGACGCACTGTGCGGGGATATCTGAGCCTGTTTGGAAGTGTACCTCGCGACAATGGCGGAGGCAAGCACGGAGCGGGTGAGTGGAAACGCGGTGACCCACGGACAGGGCCGGTCATAGGCGGTTGCCTAGGGCGCCATTCATAGGGGGCGCCAAAAACTGCGCAGAGCAAAAAATAAAATAAAATATTTTTTTTTTTTTGCTAGGCAGAGTTTTTGGCGCCCCCTTCTCTATTTGGTATGGCCAAAAATATTGTATTTAATTACTCTGACAGTAGTTGAAGTAGTTTCATTAGAGAAATCAGTAAATGACAGCAGCGCTCATGTGGAACGTTTGGCACTGTACCAGTTGCACCCCGTACTGTCAGGTGCAGTCTTGATGAGGAACTGAATGCTCCATGTCGTTCCTGCTGCTGCTTCCATCCTGTATTCTACAGGGGAGTAGTGGGTGAGAGTCACCTACGTTAGCTCCTAAAGCCTCGCTTGTTCACCACGGGTGTCATTGAGACGTGTTGACTGGTAAAACTTAGAAACTCCGCTGGGCAGTGAGGAGAGACACTCGCGCACTAGGTGGGCGGGGCTACATTCGCCTGTATAGGTGTTTATTTTACCTGCACTTCGTCTTGCAGGCGGGTCGCGCTAGTATATTGTTTACTTTACAGTGTGTAGTTCAGCTCCGACACACACAGACTCTGTAATTCATGTATTGTTATTGTGCCTTATAAAGACCAGTTATAAGCTAATGTTCAATAGGTCTATATTGTAAATGTTTATATTTCTTTATGAGTGATGATGTATATTAAGATGTTTGGAGGAAAGAGACACCATAATAATTGAATGTATGTTATATGCACTTAAAAATGCAGTTACACTCAAAGAAATGCTTGTACTTGAAATTGTGTTTAATTTGAATAAGATGCAGTCTGGATGAGGAAGTGAATGCTCCGTGTCGTTACTGCTGCTGCATTCATGCTGTATTCTACAGATATACTTTAATTAGATTAATTTAAAAAAAATTGATCTAACATTAGGGTAAAATGAGGCAAAAATTGAGGTACGAACCTCCTTGGTGTTGTCAGAACATGCTAGCACATTGAGGCTTATGGTTAGAGTGTGTGTGTCCAAGCAACTTCGACGAAGAAAGAAATAATTTTGTAATAAGTTTTCGTGTGTGTGTGTGTGGGGGGCGCCAGGAGTGAAGCTTGCCTAGAGCGCCAAATGTGCTAGGGCCGGCCCTGGTGGTGGGTATGTATGCACTGAATCCCGCAAACCCGGCGAAGCAACCAAACTGGTGACTCCACCTGCAGCCTCGGACGTGCTCCCGAGACAACTGCTCGAACCACTTTCACATCACACTACCAAACCCCAACGAACTCCAAAGGGAGTCCGCCCTTTAGCCTAACTGGGACAGAACAGCAGCCACTAACGACAGTATACGGGCTCACTCGAGTTAAACGACACCAGGAAACACCCGGCACAGCAACACGGAGAAACAAGCCAACACACAACAGCGTCAGTTCACTTACCCGAACATCTCCCACACAAACTACGCCGCTCAGTCACAAAAACACGAGGCGCACAGCTGACTTGGTGTGTGACGTCACACTACGCTCAAATTACCTGATCACAGGTCTCATTCACAAAAAAAATCGCCTTCTCCACCTATCCAGTCTTTCACAAATGCGGAGGAAAAGCGTGCACCGGACGAGCACCCATTTGCCCACGACTGTGGCAAGGAGGGAGACGACACGGGTGAACTGTGGCTCTATTAGAATATTTATTAATGGAACAAACAACAAACCAAAGTCTCCAAGAACAAACCAGAAAAGGCTGCTGGCGTCCGGGAGAACCAACCTCGTCCCGTAGGTGGCGCAAGACGAATCTAGCAAGTCTTTTATAGGGCAGAGCACACCTGGCCAAGATGTGCTCTGATTGTCGCTGATGCCCACTCCACCTGTAGCTCTGGGAACGGAAGAACAGCGACACCTAGTGTCCAGGTGAGAAGGGGTCGTCCCAATGAATAAAGTCTGTTTGCATGGTTAAAATGACATGTTTACACGCTGCAATTTACACAAACACTTTCACATACTGCACACGTGTGTACATTCTGGATAAACACTGTTTGTTGACACTAAAGCCTTAAATTTTAATATGAATGTGTTATTGGCTATAAAAGTCTGAGAAGACTTGATCTATTGATCAATAGGTAACATATAATGACAAGTTAACAGAGATTTCTCCGGACGGGTCAAACAGTTTTTCAGAAACCTTTGTCAAGTTTAATGATTATTTACACAAATAATTATTATCATGATATACAGAAACATGTATCCTAGTGTTAATATGATGAGCACAACTTGGTATTTACTAAGTAGAGAAAAGCAAATTCCAGTAAAGCTTAAACATTTTCTGGAAAATAATTTATATAAACTTTGACTTTTTGTATCAAATGAGACAAATGTTCCCCAATTTTAATCTTGTAATGATAATGAACAATTCCCGAGTCAACACCACCATCAAGAAGCTGGTGGTCAGCGGGACCCTGGTCAAGACCAAGGGAACCGGGGCCACTGGCTCGTTCAAGATGAGCAAGAAAGAGGCAGCGAAGAAGGCCGCTCCCAAAGCGAAGAAGCCCGCCGCCAAGAAACCCGCAGTGGCTAAAAAGCCCAAGTAGGCGGGAGCCATGAAGCCAGCAGCCGCTAAAAAGTCCCCGAAGAAGGTGGCTATACCAGCAGCGGCCAAGAAGCCCACCAAGAGCCCCAAGAAGGTGGCGAAGAGTCCCAAGAAGGTGGTGAAAAAGGCGCCTGCTGCCAAGAAGTCCCCCGCGAAGAAGGTCGCCAAACCCAAAGCGAAGAAGACACCAGCCAAGAAGAAGTGATCTGTCCTCACTGTGAAACATGTCCATCCTGGTAAAAGGCTCTTTTAAGAGCCACACACGTCTTTCCACAAAGAGCTGTTTCCTCATCATTCATCACCACTGTCCATAAATATGTAGAGACAGAGTTCTTAACTACAGGGAGTCTAGATAGATTGAGCAATATTAGATGTCATTTTACAATGTTCAGATTAAGAAGTTAGTAAATATAAAAACATCAAATATTATAAAACATGGCTTTAAACTCTGTGAAGGAGTAGCCTACTCCTACCTACACACATGCATCATGTAACATGATGTTCAGCAATATCGTCATTACTTCATATACCATACTTTTTAAACATTAGAAATATAATTAGGAAACAGACACTGATTATTCTGCACTTTGTGTAGATTTTTTGTTTTTTTATGAACACCAGAAGAATCTCAATCCTGTAATTCTGAATGCTGAGATGGCGAGCAGAACCCAGACCGTGGATGCAGTGTGGCCAACTGTATGATCCAGATTGAACCTGATCGTTTATCCAGAAGACATCAGACCCCAGTACTGCCCGTCAGGTAGACAGGTAGTACTGAGTTTAGAGACATAAAGACCCGGACCAGAACGGAACCAGTGAATCTTCAAGCACACACTACACTGGGAACTGAATATATACACACACACTGAAAGGACAGTTATTTTATGAGAATTATATAATTTATTGTGTTTTTATTATGTTATACTGTTTTATATTGTGATTGTTTGGTTGATTGTTCAATAAATTGGTAATTTGTTCAACTTGTTCTTTGACATAAACGAGTACTCAACAATTATATATATACCACTTGTCGTGGTCTAGTACTAGAAAAAAGCACTAAATAAATATCGACCTAGATTCCTATGTATATATATATATATATATATTTATATGATATAAATAATAACAATAATAAACAAATATTTCTTATAATTACCCTAATGGTAATAGGTTATTTCATCTCTTTTATATGTAAGTCAATCTTACGTGCTGTTCTTTCATATTTAGTCAATTGTACCTGTTTCTCCTTTATAAGTAAGTCAAATAATCAAATAACCTATGGTATCAAAGGAGCCAATTATCTATGTGACATGACAGCATATAGGATCAAATAATCTAAGGATATGATCTTTGAATTGATTTGAACAGTGTTACGTAATATATATATATATATATATATATATATATATATTATATATAATATAAATAATAATAATAAAACAAATACTTCACAATCACTCTCACTCCTCCATTTCTTAATATAGCAGCTCCCCTCATGTTCCCATCGCCATTGTTTGTATACACATCTCCCATCTATTCATTCTGCACTTCTCTCATTTGGATTTCAATTCACTGTGTTCCTTGTAAACATATGTTATGTTGGGACATGGTTTTTGTGCAAACCACAGGCCTCCTTTCAGTCAAACTTGTAACAAACATGCCGCATGTGCTGGAGTGGACTCAATCCCCCAAGATGCAACAGGTTCCATTGATCTTTGAAAGTCAAGGAACTCAGTCTCCCAGAGGATGTAACAGGATGCTGCATGTCCTGGGGTCTGGGCAATGTCACACAAAGGTGTCAAGAACCACCAGGGTCAACTCCTATTGGTCACTCTGGTCCAAGACCTGTGAGGTCACCGGGGCCATTATAAGGAGAGGTCTCCCCAAGATCTTCCTCTTTCTCCAATCCCCCTGAGGGCGGAAGGCTGCTACAGCTCTGATCCAGCTTCCTTCTCTATCCAACCCATAACCGGAGGTCAGAGGTGCAGCTCCCCTGCCCCCACTTCAAGGAAATCTCCTCGCCCTTCAAGCTCTACCAAACTCCTCGTAGCGACGCGATGTCCTGCAGGAAAACCTCAACCAGCATCTGAGCACAAGGCTCGACAGAATCACAAATACAGAACTCTACGACCACAAAGCCAGGAGACGTCACTGAACTGCAAACTGAACAGCAACTTTCTTTTCCTCGTTCCCTCGGACTGGTAACATAATCTGGGCTTAATAATTATTCATTCTAAGCAAGACTGTTTACTCAATTCAGTGTGTTTACAAGTTTGATATATGCTGTGACGTTGTAGGCATAAGTTAAATGAAGGTTAATAGTTAGGCTCGCCACAGGCTTTGTCCCTGACTATCATTATCTGATTAACATCCACACAGACACGCATAGTATCTCACCTAGTTAAACCTTCCCCCTGTGCCGTACAGCAACGGCCGTAAAGCAACCTCAGAAGAAGGGGGGGGGGGGCTCTTATCTTAAGGACCATTCTTTAAAGCATGCTAATTTACATTCACACACACACTCACACACCTCCTAGTTAGTTAATTTGATTGTTTAGTAATTTGTGAATTTTGCCAACTGTTAAGAACTCCATAACCTTCATTGTTCATTATATAATCTTTAATGGTAAAACATTGAGATTTCTAATTGAACTAGATCTAAATGAGACTGATCTTAATCAATAAATTGGCTATCTTTTCCCTTCTATGAAGGGTGGTGCCCCGCAAGAACTTTAACCAATTAAAGTTATGATTTAATATTCATATTTTAAATATTAATGTTTTACATTTTATTTTGATAACCAAATTTATTGAGTGCCTAAAGGCACACCATTGTATGGTAACACTTTTTACGTACTATTGCACAACATCATAATTACTCATCCCATATATCTGATTGTATTTTGTTTTTCAGCCTCTGGTATTTAATGAAATTAGTGTTAGCATTATTAGTATTCTTGTTTTCAATCTTTATTCTTATTCTTACTTTTCTTATTTATCCTCATTTGCCTCTCTGTGTTCTGTCTTTTCCTTGTTGGTGTTACTTTTTCCATTAATTCCATGTCTGTTTCAGATCCTGGCGACATAGATGTTGCCTAGGGATGTTCAGCGATATCGTTATTACTTTATAAACCATACTTTTTAAAGAGTCTGCCTTAGTTGTTATATTTATCGTATTACCTCGTGTCTTTCCTTGCTAAATAGAAAAGTGACAGCTGCTTAGAAAAATCACAATTCCGGCCTCACATCATGTAACCATACTGTGCTGTAGTAACCTCAGGCAGCCAACAGATGGAGCTGCTCTCCAAATGATGTGAACCTGAGTAAAGTCCACTACCAGAAGAACTCCCCTCCATGTTATGTCAGAAGCTTTGTTTTCCAGTAGCTCAGCTTCTCCTGCTTTATTGCAGCTGCTTGTTTGAGTCATAGAAATGAGCTCTGTAGCTGCATCAACTTAATCAGTGGCTGTCATTAAACTAAAGTATTGATGACCTGTCATCAGACACTGCAACACCTACAGAGGGAAAGTTACGAGGTTAAATTTATTAACAGGGAGAAGAGGGTTCTTCCAGGTGATATTTTATTCAGTTTCATGATTTAAACACTAAGTACATTTTTCAGCGTATAATTTAAATATACTATCTCAAGACCAACATTACAACCTTAGCTCACCTGATGAGGCCAAAGCTATTTGAGTTCACTGCAGACGACCCTGAGAAGCGGTCGAAAGCCCAGAAAACAAGTGGAGCTCTTGATTGAACTGATCCAGAGTCCTGCTCCTCTGGGGAACAAGAGAGTGATTGTTTATGACTACATTACTATCATATGATAGTTTGTAAGATGTTTAACCAATAGCTATCTTTACTTCTCACCCTATATTTGCATAATGACAAATGTAAAGAGGCTGAAAATTACATTAAATCTGTTCTACCCACACTAGTTTCTATTTCATTAGGAAGATAGTATGTGTTGTTTTTGCATTCATACCGTCCATCATGAGAGATGTTTGCCATGGATCCATGAACCTTAGACGTACTGAAATTTGAAGTGTGTATCTTTTATATTCAAACTTCCATATGAGTGATGGTTTCCTCACCAGGTGACACAAACATCTGACACAGAATGAACCATACCAATGAATACATATTGAATGCTAGTGGCCTGCAGAGGGTGGTGAAAACTGCCCAACGCATCATTGGTTCCTCACTCCCCACCATTGAGGCTGTCCAGAGCAAGAGATGTCTGCGGGGGCTCGCAGCATTATCAAGGGCAGCTCACACCCCAGCCACAGACTGTTTGCCCACCTCCCTTCTGGGAGACGCTACAGGGTCCTCCGTTCCCGGACCAGCAGGTCCAGGAACAGCTCCATCCCTGTGGCTGTCACCAGGGCCGGCCCTAGCACATTTGGCGCTCTAGGCAAGCTTCACTCCTGGCGCCCCCCCCCCCCCCCCACACACACACACACGAAAACTTATTACAAAATTATTTCTTTCTTCGTCGAAGTTGCTTGGACACACACACTCTAACCATAAGCCTCAATGTGCTAGCATGTTCTGACAACACCAAGGAGGTTCGTACCTCAATTTTTGCCTCATTTTACCCTAATGTTAGATCAATTTTTTTTAAATTAATCTAATTAAAGTATATCTGTAGAATACAGCATGAATGCAGCAGCAGTAACGACACGGAGCATTCACTTCCTCATCCAGACTGCATCTTATTCAAATTAAACACAATTTCAAGTACAAGCATTTCTTTGAGTGTAACTGCATTTTTAAGTGCATATAACATACATTCAATTATTATGGTGTCTCTTTCCTCCAAACATCTTAATATACATCATCACTCATAAAGAAATATAAACATTTACAATATAGACCTATTGAACATTAGCTTATAACTGGTCTTTATAAGGCACAATAACAATACATGAATTACAGAGTCTGTGTGTGTCGGAGCTGAACTACACACTGTAAAGTAAACAATATACTAGCGCGACCCGCCTGCAAGACGAAGTGCAGGTAAAATAAACACCTATACAGGCGAATGTAGCCCCGCCCACCTAGTGCGCGAGTGTCTCTCCTCACTGCCCAGCGGAGTTTCTAAGTTTTACCAGTCAACACGTCTCAATGACACCCGTGGTGAACAAGCGAGGCTTTAGGAGCTAACGTAGGTGACTCTCACCCACTACTCCCCTGTAGAATACAGGATGGAAGCAGCAGCAGGAACGACATGGAGCATTCAGTTCCTCATCCAGACTGCACCTGACAGCACGGGGTGCAACTGGTACAGTGCCAAACGTTCCACATGAGCGCTGCTGTCATTTACTGATTTCTCTAATGAAACTACTTCAATTACTGTCAGAGTAATTAAATACAATATTTTTGGCCATACCACATAGAGAAGGGGGCGCCAAAAACTCTGCCTAGCAAAAAAAAAAAAATATTTTATTTTTTGCTCTGCGCAGTTTTTGGCGCCCCCTCTGAATGGCAGCCCTAGGCAACCGCCTATGTCGCCTGTAGGAAAGACCGGCCATGCCCACCACAACTAGCACCTGGAGACTCAGTTTCTGGTTAGGCAGTCAGCCGGACAGCGCTGCAGTGACGTGTTGCTGTGTACAGCTTTAGGAGTGTGACCGCCGGTGCACAGAGTTAAATGTTAATATTCAGGCAGGTTAGCTGTGTTTTTCAGTCATGGCTACTGTGGATGAGTTTCTGAGTGCTCCGTCAGAGGAGTTATTAGACCGCTGTTCGCGGGATCAATTAATTCAAATTGCTGATCATTTCAAGATGGATATCGGGGATAAACGTTTAAAGGAGAATGTCGGGAGGATCCTCGTGATAATCTGGTGGAAATTGGAGTAATTGAGACAAAATTCCAGGATGTGACTCATGGGGATATTAAACGAATGGAGCTGGAAGTTTGCCGACTGAGTTTATCTGATGTTGAGGGCCAGGTCCCGGTTTCTCCTGCGCTGTCACGCTCTTTCGATGTGACCAGTTGTCTGCGTCTACTTTGAAGTATCCTGAAATGGTGTATTCTACAGTGAAAATGTTGGAATTTACTTTGAACAATTGTAAACAGTGAAAATTCCTGACTCAACTTTTTAAATTTAAAACAGTGTAAATGTTGGAATTTACTGTGAAAAGTCTCTAAATATATTCAGTAAAAATCTATGATATCCAGTATGTAGTTAGTCAGTGAGGTGCTGAACACAGGCAACTCAGTATCTCTCTGAACGTATTGATGTGACTACCCGTTCCACCCTCACCTGGACACTAGGTGTCCCTGTTCTTTCTTCCCCAGAACTGTAGGGGGAGTGGAAATCAGCGACAATCAGAGCACATTTCGGCCAGGTGTGCTCTGGCCAGCACCCTTCTGTTTTGTTTTTGGAGACTTTGGTTGTTGCTTATAATTTATTCTGTTAAATAAATATCCTGAGATAGTAACAGTTCACCCGTGTCGTCTCCCTCATTGTCACAGTCGTGAGCCGGGCTGTGACATTCATCTTTACAGATTTACTTCTATTTCAAACACACTTCACATTTCATTAGGGGCTACTTAATACTTAATAATAAAATATTATATACATCATTATGCACACATAATAAAAATAGTATAAGTATGAAGAAAAGTAATGTCATTGCCAATGGATGGTTTCTTACATCATGGTGTAATCTTTACCTTTTTCGGCCAAGGCAAAACACCCACTCTCTCTACTCCTCTGATTGTACAAATATTTCAGCTTTGCAACCGGTACATTTGGTATAGGCATAGAAATCAGAGGAATCTTAGACATCATAGAAATCAATGACACTGTGACATTAAAGCAAACTGACAACAAAATAGAATAACTTGACTAATGAAATCCTTTGTAGTTTAAAAGTGTTTTCCCAAATGGATTTTATTCGTTTGAAGGAGTTCCTATTTACTTAAATTGTACTGGATTCGGCTACAATGCTTTTTGCCCCTGAAACTCCAAATGGGATCTACATTTGACTGTTTTAATTCCAGAAAACAACAAAAATTTATTTATATTTTTATTTTCTAAGTATTGTAACTGTATTTACACAAGCTTAAATTATACACGAATGTAACCTTAAAAACGACGTTTTTATGCAAAATATGATTAGGCTGTGTCACCGATCAAGAGGAGGATGTGGTCGAGTACCAACGTGGCGGACGGGACAAGATTCCTCAAGCTAAAATTCAATAATCAGGTCCAATCACTGCCGTACTCAGCCAGATTCAATACTGCGCTGGGTGCGGAATACTTTAGAGTAATTCACCACAAGCAAATTAGAGTATGCAGGATGTGTATACAGCCGGGACATATACTAAGGGAATGCCCAGAACAATACTAAATGCAGCCTGTGTTTAAATAAATTGGAGTGTGTGTGCAACAAAAGTGAAACAGGGGAGGTTCAAGATGAGTCTGGGGACAGTGAGGAGGTCAGTCTGAGCGAGGAGAGCACAGGTGAAGAGGAGGAGGAAATGGAGTGCGCGCAGGAAGAGGAGGCGGCTGGTGCGAAGCGGGAGGGTGGAGGAGAAAACAAAGGAGCGGAGGAAAGTGCAGAGCTGGGAGTCAGCTTGCTAACAGGGGAGCAAGGGAAGCAAATAACTGAACTAAAGACAAAAAAACAGAACGCAAACAGCACGGACTGCGGAGAACGGGACAGCACGGCGCGGCAGTCAGCTGCCGAGCTTAGCTCCGTGAGAGAAACACAGAGCGGCGCGGCTCCTACAGAGACTGCAGCCCAGGCTCTCGATCCAAAAGCACTCGACTCAGACTCAGACAAGGACTTGGTGATGAAAATAACACAAATAAGGAGAAGACAAAGGACGGAGAGGAAACAAAGAATTAACAAGAGGAGTAAATCTAAGAACAAAAAATTACAATGCAGGCATAAACAATGACAACCGTCACCTCATTTAATGCCCGAAGGCTACGCAAGAAAAGGAAAAGACAACAAATATCGGAATTTATCAAATATGGCATATTATGTGTACAGGAAACACACTGGGATGAGGAGTGTATGAGGGAGATCGAGAAGGAGTGGATGGGAGGCAGGGCCGGCCCTAGCACATTTGGCGCTCTAGGCAAGCTTCACTCCTTGCGCCCCCCCCCCCCCCCCCCCCCCCCCCACCAAAAAACATATTTTTTAAAAACGATTTTCCAAGAAAACTGATAAAATTATTTCTTTCATTGTCGAAGTTGCTTGGATACACATACTCTAACCATAAGCCTCAATGTGCTAGCATGTTCTGAAAACACCAAGGAGCCAGTACCCTTTCCGTTTTTACGATTTTTGGCTAATTTTACCCAAATGTTAGATCTTTTTTTTTAATGTCAAACTATTGGTTGGAGATATATGTTACGGGTCCCAAGATTGATACCAAAGCAACTAAGTATGTCTGTAGAATTCAACATGAATGCAGCAGCAGTAACGACACAGAGCCTTCAGTTCCTCATCCGGACTGCATCTTATTCAAATTAAACACAATTTCAAGTACAATCATTTCTCTGAGTGTAACTGCATGTTAAAGTGCATTTTATTAGGAATAATCTTAAATTACTGTTAAAGTAATTAAATACAATATTTTGGGCAGTACCACATATAGAAGAGGGCGCAAAAAACTCTGCCTAGCCAAAAAGAAAATTATATTTTTTTTTTTGCTGGACGCAGTTTTTGGCGCCCCCCTCTGAGTGGCGCCCTAGGCAACCGGTTGCCATGTCGCCTGTAGGAAAGACCGGCCCTGCCTGCTCTGCCACCTGCTGCTTTAGAGCAGCTTTCTCAGCAGCCAGATGTGCATCGAGCTGCTTCTTCTGGTCACTATTTATTCTTGTTGAATCATCGAGTCTTGCAGCCTGATCTGCCTCCTGCTTTACAGCAGTGATCTCAGCAGAGTGATTTCATTCGACTGCATTTGTCCAAGAGACTGAAAGAAACAAATATAGATATAAGAGGTAAATACACAGTCCCATCCTAACGTCAGATATATTCAAACAGATCTTCTCCATGTTTGATGAAAGCAGTTGATCCAATGTAGGAAAAGTTCTTGTAAAGTAGTTTTGCTGTGAAGCGCTTGTCTGCTGACTGGTTTGAGGAAGTTGTCAGAGAGAAGGTTCTCGTGCAACTGAGGTCTACTAATGGTGTGATTGGACTCATGAGAGGTGTTGTTCCTTTATATATAAGGCAATTGTACCTGTTGCTCTTTTATATGTCAAATAATCAAATAACCTATGGTATCAAAAGATCCAATAATCTATGTGACATGACAGCATCATAGGATCAAATAATCTAAGGATTTAATCTTTGAATTGATTTGAGCAGTGTTACGTAATATATATTATATATAATATAAATAATAACAATAACAAAAATAAAACAAATATTTCTTATAATTATTCTGATGTTAATATGTAACATCATCTCTCTGTGTACTTTAGCTTAATTAAGTTTCAATTGATAATTTAAATAGATTTCCCTTCAAATCTATGTATGGCCTCAGATGATCAGCTGATTTGTTCTGAGAGAAAAGTGTTTCCTCACAAACGGATAACGGCTCTAATGTCACATGACTGTTTGGGATCATGTGATGCAGATGTAGAACCTTTTCTCTGATGAACTGAAGTGACAGGACTGGATCTGATCATCACAAAGTGAGGTCTATATACGCTGTTCACTTCGGCTGCACCGATACCTGCGTCAGGTATTTGTCTTCCGCTCGCCGCGATCGCCGGGTTGTCGCCAGATGCGGAAGCGCCGCACAACTCTCTGGAGCGGAAAGGACGCGCACAGGTTTTCTCGGGGCTGCGCCTCGCGCTCTGCACCGAGGGTTTCGGCGCATCGATCGGGGAAACCCACTGGGAAATGATTTAAAGCGATATTAATGTAGTGGTTCTAAAAGGTTTAAGGTGACAGTTGAATGTCAATTGGGTTAGCCGCATATATCCAGAATAAACGGGACGGGAGGCTGTGATTTCAGAAATATACAATTGATTTAATACGTGCAAATGATTTTAAAGACTGATCCAACAGCACTGGATCATGTGCAAAGGTGGAAGGACTGGCCTGGACTTGATACAAATAACATAATTAAAAAGGGAGAAGTTAAAGGCTCCAGACCCAATTCAACAAAGTTAAAATATCATGCATTAAACAACCATAGCACGCTTTAAGAATCCTACGCAAACGTTGAGATTTATAAAAACAAACTTGCCGGGGGAATTTGCGTATTTCCACGCAAGCTCTGACCCATGCGTATACAAACGTTTTGGAGACGGGAAAGTGGCGACACAGACGTGAGGTGGTGAACTGAAGCCAGATTATTGATCCACTTCATCATTTACATTAAAACCAACAGCTTAGTTTTGCTCGAGCGACAAATCTGTTCCACTCGAACCTTTTAATTAAATAATATATGGAACAACTCACAGCAAATTACGTTCAGATTAGATTAAACCGCGGAGTTAAGGAGCTGAGTCATTAACAGGTTTTAATAATATCTTCTAACACTGTGCGTGTATCAATAATAGAAGAAGTGGCTGCAGCCGATTGACGCTCTGCTGCATGAGGAGGAGGAGGATGGGGCACGGTGGGGGCTTGTGTGCTGCCGAACATCCGCCTGGAATTAATCACCTCCCCGAGTTTTAGAGGTTTTCTTCTTTCTACCGAGTCCGGACGCCGAAAGGCGGAAAACAGCAGAGAGAGGGTTCCACCGTCCCAGGAGAAGAGAGGGGAGAGCTGGGATATGTCACAACGGGACTTAGCTAAAGAGGAGACAATGTGAGAGCAAACAAAGTGTATGTTTTTACTCTGCAAATTAGCATCGATTCTCATCTACTATTCGAAACGCTTCGTCAACATGTCGCGCGATGGCGCTGCAGATGTTGTGTGGGTTCAACTCCACCGACTGAGAATGCAAACGAGTAAGAATGCATCACTCGCCCGACGGTCACTCTCATCGTTGACAAGTGAGTAAGTTGTTTATCGTTAACTGCAAATGACACTTAAAGCAAAACTCAGCTCTATGAAAATGATTCATCAATACGACAGTCTGCATGTATTGATTATTCAAATTCTATTTGCACACGCTGCTCGTTGAATTACAACCCTCCACTGTGCATGTCTCCATCACGTGCACAGATAACTGCCAGCATCGTGCACACTACAGCAGGGCTAATAAGGTCTGCTGTAGGTAATAATAGGTAATAGTAGGTGGTCAGGTAAGTTACGAAAATATGTTAGCATGCTGATTGAGGATTATTCATCTGTTCATCTAGCCTATTTCTATTCAATTAACCATCATTTGTAAAATATTTTTAAAGTAGATTCCAATTGGCCATCTATTTATATCTCTGGCATTGCTGTAGTGTTTTTACATCTTTTTTCTCATCTTATTCTACAGAACAAAGCCACGTGCACAGTTCAGCCCAGCCAATGTAGAAGGAAAGGCTGTGTACATTTGCAAATACTGTGCAAAGACCTATGTGAAGAATGACACAAAGATGCAGAAGCATGTAGTCAAGTGCCCAAAGTTTCCTCAGGGCTCAAATCAGCCTATGACAAAACAAAATGTTTATATTTATATCTGTATATGACAAGGTAAATACAGTTAGTATAAATTACCCACACAACTTCCAGTTTATTCCCGTTAATTCCCGTATGTTCCTGTTAATTCCCATGGAAAGTTTCCAACTTTGAATATTCCCGGAATTTTTCAACCCTAATCCTGATCACTTTTTGCAGTTGTTAATAACTGTTAATTAGTTCATAGGTGTTTTATAGCAACCTAGGTTTTGTCTGTTTCCCCTCAGATTGCTCTATCTGTGATGTTGCTGACACTTTGCGCTGCCTCCAGGTTCACTGCCCGGCAGCTGTATGAAGCCACACATCTGTATAAACAAGCTCTAACCACTCGTCCTTTGTTGTCTTTCCCAGCAGAGACAGGACGAGGACGCATCATGCCGCTGGATTCAAGTTTAGCGAGTAAAAACTATGACCTGGACTACAACTCCCTGCAGCCGTATTTCCACTCTGACAACGAGGATGACCCGGTGAACCAGAGCATCATCTGCGGCGCTGACTCCATCATCATCCAGGACTGCATGTGGAGCGGCTTCTCCGCCGCGGCCAAGCTGGAGAAGGTGGTGTCCGAGCGGCTCGCCTCCCTGCACGCCGCGCGCAAGGACCTGGGGCCGGACACGCCGCCCAACAGCAGCAGCTGTAGTCAATCAGGTGGGTGGTGAACGTCTCGCCGTGCAGGCCCACCCCTCTGTGCTGCTTCCCTCTGAGCGTGCATGTGGCTGTGCATCACACACACACACACATCTCCATCACAACCGCTGATGAGGAGGAGCAGAGCCTCAGTATTGTTTTGATGCATGCTGTCTGCAGACAGGCGGTAGAGCCATGCTGCCATGTCATGTTGTAGAGAGCTGTAAGATCAGCAAGATGCATGTTAAGCAATCCACTCCTATGCGGGGTAGGGTTAGCCCCCCCCCCCCCCCCCCACTGCTGTGACATACATTTCAGTCAGGAATGCTGGTGCTAGAGCAGAGTGTTTCTTTTTTCTTTTTCTTTTGCAGAGGATGAAAATGGAGACGAGGATCATGATGAGGAGGAAGAGGAGGACCAGGAGGAAGAGGAGGGGATTGACGTGGTCCCAGTGGAGAAGAGGCAGGCGGTGAAACGGTGCTACCCAAGTCCGCTGGAGACAAGGCCCCCCAGCCCGCTCGTGCTGAAGAGGTTTGACATCTCCACCCACAAGCATGATTACACTGCCCATCCATCCATGAGGCAGGAGCAGCCGGCAGTCAGGAGGCTGAAGCTGGAGAGCAGCAGCAGCAGCAGCAGCAGCAGCAGTGGTGGAGGAGGAGGTGGAGACAGCGGCGGCCACAGCAGGGTCCTCAAACAGACCAGCAGCATCCGCAAGTGTCTGAGCCCCTGGACGTCAGACACCGAGGACAATGACAAGAGAAGGATTGGAGGAGCCTTTCGGGAGCGCCAGAGGAGGCTGAAGCTCAAGTTGAGCCTTGTCGTGCTGCACGACGAGATCCCCGAGGTGGCCAACAACAAGAAGGCGGCGAAGTCGGTGATCCTGAAGAAGGCGACAGAGTGTATCTACAGCATGCAGTCAGACGAGCAGAGACTCCTCACACACAAAGAGCAGCTGCGGAGGAGAAGTGAACTTTTAAAGCAGAGACTGGCACAGATGCAGGGCTGCCGTGCTTGAAGTCTGAATCAAGACTTTTTGGCCTTTTGTTTTTTAGGCAAGTTCAAGACTTGGGGGGTGTACAGTTCTTGTTGCACCCAAATGCTGTTTTGAAATCTCATTTGATTTCGAAGTTAAAACTGCCTCAATATAAGTTATTGGTCGATTAAATATTTCAAAGTTTATTTTTATTAATAAAAAATTTAAAATAGGGCCGTCCTTTTGGGGGTCCAAACTAAAATATAAATGTTTATGTTTTTATATATAATTTATATTTCCTAAAAATTAATTTTTTGGATCTCAATTGTCTGGATGTTCAGACCCAGTGTTTGATTTTTTTTATTATGTTCATAGCTTCTTTTTGAAATATAAAAAATGTCCCTCTTGAACTTGTGTCCTTGTTCTTGCAGTGAAAACACACACACACACAAGCTCCAGGTACATGTTGGAGGTGGAGTGTGGGTACAACAGAGAGAGGAGACAAACCACCTCCATGATAAAAGCATCATGAATGACGTCCAATTCTGATTTAGTATAATATTGGATATTAATTATCAAATATATATTATGAAATAAACGGGGGGTAAAGCTTAAAAGCAGTTACACAGTAAAATTACAAGAGTAAAAATTCCGGAGTTAAAATTATTTTACTCAAAAATAGTATTTTTTGCTCTGATATGAGGTGAAAGAACGAAAAAAGAGTTGAGAGACACGCAGAGTTAGATCAGAATAACGGAGTCATAATTTTGACTCCTCCCAGAGGGCAACGCAGTTAAGTTTCGTTTTGTCCACCATTACACCTTACACCGATGGTCATTTCACCTGCAACCGGTCTGGAGAAAAGTCTGCTAGGAAAATAACAAAGTAAGTAATACATCAACTGTCTTTTTTACCGCATAAGTTTTGTTTGTTCTCATCGTACAGGATGCATGTAATGTTTGGTTTGTGTTATTTTCAAATGTGTGGCTTAATTACCATGGCAGTCGCAAGACGTGCTGTGTTGCGTCGCAACTTTTTTAAAAGTGGAAGTTCACGGGTAATTAAATCAGAGGGAGGATGAGTTAAAATCTGTAGTATCCCAAATTCAAGCTCAACGAAGCCGCGCGATTTAAACATATTATATAAATTACGCTAGGCATTGCTATATGCAGCTGCTACAGTAGATGCTGCTAAGGTATCACATTAGCTTGCCAGTCATTTGACCAATTCACGTTTTTGTTCTTAGGAAAATTGATAAGTACACTGTCTTTTGTTGGTTAATGCACACATTTGTCAACTGCGGAGAATTTTGTTTACCATAGTAGTGTATCAATGGTTCGTTAGCATGATTAGCATGATTTAGCACCACATGGCCTTAACTCTGGAAAGAGTAAACAGAGGTTGTGCGCCACACGGATGCAGTGCAATTTACGATTGTGCTCTTAGGAAACTTGGTAAGTAGACTAGATGGAACATCGTCTTTTGTAGGTTTGTGTCCAGTACACATTGGTAGACTGTTGACACAGGGAGGCACCGTGCTGGGGCTCGACTCACGGAAGAGTGATGAAAGAAAGATAACCTAAAGATTAAAGTTACCCGGTTGATATGAACTACGCTCGTAAGTAGCCCGAACTTTAAAACACCTGTTCAACCTGCATAAACGTGGACATGTAGAAATGTGCGATAGGCTTAATTAATCAGGGAATTATTGAAGAGCTATAATGAAGGCAAACACATGACGGGCGAACGTGTGTGTGTGTATATGTGTGTGTGTGCCATGGCCCTATTATAAGAGATGTGTAAACCATAGATAGTATATACAAACAATCGTGGTTCATATCAACTGTGTGTTTACAGGCGATAGAACGCGTATGTGTGTGTGCGCGCGCGTCTACAAGACGGCGGGCGCACGAGGACAATGACGTCACGATTAACCGTGTACACGACACGGTTAGACATTTTTGTAAACGTGCACACCCCTGCGTTCTTCTGACAGCAGTTTCTCCAATCTCTTTTACTGTTGATATGTTTTTCATATTAATTAGTTCAAGACAAGTAATCAAACAACTAAGTAACCACTATTTTTTCCTTTTCCTTTAGGATGGAGGCAACTGTTAGGGTGAAATATAAGGACAGAAAGAAGTACTTCTTCCTAACATCACCTTTTAAATTCGAAGTCTTTTTGGAAAGTGGTAAGAGAAAACATTGCATATGCAGCCTTTATTATAAAATATTGTTACCAATGCATGTTTTTGTGTGTTGCCACTACTTATGTAGGCTATAGTATGGTCAGTGTTAATATGACTTAAATGTCTTTTAAAGTTGCCAAGAAGTTTGATCTACCCACCCTGGATATTAAAGTCTATGATGAAACCAGGACCGAAATCGATGATGAGGCATTCGAATACATTCTAAAACAACAGGATATTGGGGTCTTAGAAATTGGGATCCCAACAGCAAGTGCTGATGGTAAAATAACTTTACTTTTTAACTTCTATATATAAGTCTTTTAAACATCTCCGCAATTACATACCGTGCACATTTAACCTTGTCTGAGTTGTGCAGCTCATGCTGTAAACATTTTGTGTCCCATGAAACATTATTTTGTAGATTCCTTCAGTTCTAGCACGATTGGGGATGGTGAGGCTTCCTTCAGTTCTGGTACACTTGGCGATGGTGAGCCTTCATCAGGATCTGATGACACAGCAATCGTGATCAGAAATCCCTCAGAAAAAAAACATGAAGAGGATCGACGTCTGGGTCGAGTAAGATCAATAGATTGTTTATGTCTTTTTTGTAACTTTGTTGCAACCATATATATGCTCTTGTTAATCTGTGTACTCTGTGTGTTCTCTGTGTACTGTCAATTGTCAATCACCTCTCCCAAGATGATTGAGGACATCCTCAAGAGTAGCCCTGGAGGTGATAAGATCACACATGAGTATGCTCGCACAAAAACATTGTCAGATGTCAGAAGACGTGACCTAGTGAAGATACTAGTTGCACATCTGACAAATGAGCATGGGTACGTTTTTTTTCAGAAACTCACAAGACTGATATTAAATGAATCTTAGTTGTATTTTGGACAGGATGGTAATTTGATTTGTGTGTATAGCACAAGCCCCCCTAGGAGATTGAAGGAGGAATACGCCAAAGGAATCATCTGCCTTTTTCCTTACTTGGCTGACCCCCGGAGCAAGCTTGGCTATGTAAGTTACTCCTGCTTTTCTGGTGAAATGGTTTCAAATCAGTCACGTATTTATGGGTGAAAATGTATATTTGTATTTACATGTGTTTCCCCTTATTTTCAAAGGAACATTTTTATAATGATGAAGATGGAAGTGGGTATTTGGCTTGGAGAATCAAAACTCTGCAGAAAGAGGTGTCCGAGGGGCGAATGAAACGGCCACGACAACTTCAAACAGGTCAGTGATTAATTTGGAACTTGACCACTCGTTTATTTGGTCTAGGTTTTCTTTTGAGTATTAAACTGGCATGTTGTCCCAAACCTTTAGGTGGGCCAACTTCACACAGGGACCCATTGAAAGAAGACATCCAGTGGGACGAACAGCAGTGTCAAGAAGCAATTGCCCTGATGAAGCATTCTACAGATGAAGTTGTAGTGAAGGAGAAAATGAGGCTAACCCTGGCCTATCGTCAGAAGTTGCTGCACGATCCTGAAAACTCAGCCGACATCCTATCGGTTTTTCCTCGTTTCTTGGACATTCCAGGTTTGGTGAGTAATACTGTTTTTAAAAAAACAAGAACTACAAAGTAACGTTTTGTGTAATTTGTTATTGTTTGTTTTGTCAGACAGAATGTAAATTTATCTTTCTTTACTTTTACATGTTTTGCTATCTGCCGAACCTGATCAGACTTCAGAAATGATCTCTGTAGCTACTTTGATCATCTACTGTGGGACTTACACTAAATGTCTTTGCCATGTCTTGTAGATTGATCAAGATTTCAGGAGTCTTTTTGGTGACGCAACCTCTGCAAAGATGTTGGAGAAGTGGACCACCAACTTTCAAGCAAAGGTTGTTACTCAGTGTCGTGGACTTACACTGACTGGAGATGTACAAGACCTCATCCAAAATGCTGAAGCCACTGAAGTAGATGATGGTAATGTTTTCTCCTTCGACTATTCTAGATGGAATGGGGATAACCATTTTATTGTGCATTAAGGCACATTTTGCCACTCACAAAGTTACTGGAGTTATATGTACATATCAACCTGTTGCCTTGAGAAACGGAAGTGGCTCCTGTCATTCACATGTGAAATCATTGGGAATACAGTAATTGAACTGCACAAAGTTGTTTTTATAGTTTCCTACTCAAAACTCATGTCATCGATCCTTTTGCAGGCTTTATTGGTTATGGATAATCCGTCTGCAGCTCTGTCTTTAAATCTGAATCAATATGAAATGCTTAACTGTTCTGTTTTTGTTATATTTTCCCCAGGCTGGGACAGTGACATGTCATCAATGCTGTTGCTGGTTCACCTTCTGCCACCTTCAAGCCAAGGCCGAAAAAGACCAGGGAAAATCTCAGCCAGACAAGCATGCGATAGTCTTGTAAAATTCATCAAGGTGAGCTTTGTGTGGAACACAAAGGGCTGGAAAATACTTCCTCTTTTATTATGCTAATAGTGCTGGGCCATTTGGTAACGCTTAAATACCTAACAAAAGGTGGCCACACACGTTGCATAACACTGACCTTATTTGCATTTAAGTGTTTCGACGTTGTCTTCAGAGTGTTTTACAGCGTATGCGCTAATAAGTGCTTATAGTGTGCCCTCTTCTTTTTACTCTTATTGTAACTTTGTAAGAATCCAAAACCTAATAAATGACCATGCCTCCTTATTCAACCACAGATTGGGACCAGCATCCAAGGACACCTAGACAACATCCCTGGGAGTCTCCAGCCATACCTACTTGCTGTTGGTGCCAAGAAGAGCATGATCGAGTATTACTACATCGTGATCGACAAACATGCTCTACCCTGTAAGACCTCAACTGCACTGGCTTGTGTTGATGAACTTTTCAAAGCACATTTCGTCTTTGGCACAAGATACTGTCAGGAATTGACCAATGTGTACACCTTTCTGCAAACCACTGTCTATGACATAGATGTGGAAAACACCAAGGTAAATCCTAGAGTTGCAGAGTTGAGGGCCAGGATGCTGAAGTAAACTCCTATGATCTGCTTCATTTGTGCAAGATGTCATGCCAATGTCAATGCCTTGATTAAGCACTTTAAGTTGTTTCATGGTCTTTGTCCCGGAAAAACTCTCAGGTTAAAATGTGCTCAAAGGGGTTGTGCACATGTATATAATAGTTTTTCTGGATTACGAAAGCATCTCACTAGGTGTTCTTTGCGTGACAGTTCAAGTGTTAATGAAAGTTCATCTTCAGCCAGTGCCGCTTCCGTTGGGGATGTAGACCTTTTACCACATGAAAATTTAGCTTGTGAATCTGAACTCCTTCAAAAAAATATAGTGAAAAGTTGTGCGACAATTGTTGCAGAACTGAAAGTTGCTCGGGTAGCAGAGACCACCATTAATAATGTTGTCAACTCTGTTGGTGAGGTTATTGATGACATACAAAACGAAACTCTAGTTTCAGTGAAAAACGGTTTATCTTTACAGGAACCAATGAAAAGTGTTGTGGAATCTCAAATTGATCAGTCATTCCAAAAAATTGAAAATCCATTCTTGGCATTTAACTCTGAAAGCAAGAGAATGCAGTACTTTTCTGAGCAATGGGGGAAAATTAATCCAGTCGAATATGTCCTTGGGACAAGGTTTGCTACCAGACGTAATACGACAACTGGGTCATTTTCTCAAGTTGTTGTCCGAGATAAGTTTACATATATTCCCATTCTTGAGACGTTGCGGTTCATTTGTAAGCATCCTAATATCAATGACTTTTTAAGTAGAGATTGGGAAAAGAAAGAAACGTTTCTCTACGATATACAGGATGGAGAATTCTTTAAAAGTCATCCCCTTTTCTTGAAGCAAAAGCATGCGTTTCAGATCCAGCTCTTTTTTGATGAGTTTGAGTGTTCAAACCCCCTTGGGTCCAAGCGTGGAATACACAAGTTAGGAGCCATCTATTTTACGTTGAGAAATATTTCTCCAAAATATAACTCAAATTTACTTGGCATCCATTTGGTTTCGTTATTTCACGCACAAGACATCAAAACTTATGGATTTGATAAGATCCTTGAGCCACTGGTCAAGGATATATCTCGTCTTGAAACTGAAGGAGTTCAGATTCCCCATTTTGATCATGCTGTTTACGGAACCATCATTCAAGTTACAGGAGACAACCTTGGTATCCATTCTTTATTTGGTTTTGTAGAATCGTTCAGTGCTCGTTATTGTTGTCGTTTTTGCCTACTGGAGAAGGAAGATTTTCAAACGGAGTTCAGTGAAGATAGCAGTAAGATCTCACTTCGAACCAAAGAACTTCACGCAGAACATTGTGAAGTTATCAAGAGTAACCCTCATCTTCCTTATGTTATGGGCGTGAAAAAGTCGTGCCTTTTAAATTCCTTGCAATATTTTCATACGGCGACAAATTTTTCTGTTGATATCATGCACGACATATTTGAAGGGGTTGCCCAATTTGAGATGAAGCTCCTTCTGCAACACTTGGGTAACAATTACACAACACCGGCAGAAATACACAGACGAATTCAGAGTTTCAATTATGGTCGCTTGGAACAGTGCAACAAACCTCCAGGTGTTAATTTAGTTGAGGGTTCTAATGACTTAAGCCTTAATGCGACACAAAGCTGGTGTTTGCTGCGCCACCTCCCGATCATATTCGGGGATCTTGTTTGTTCAAGTGACCAAAACTGGTATCTATTCATTTTACTGCTTCAAATAGTCAGCATAGTTTTGTCTCCAGCCATATCAAGTGGCATAACTATATATTTGAAGCATCTGATTTCTGAACACCACAGTCTATTCAAGTATTTATATCCCCACAAGAAATTACTGCCCAAACATCATTTCTTAATCCACTACCCAACGTCGATGCAGAAACTTGGCCCTTTGATACATAGCTGGTGCATGCGCTACGAAGGAAAACACAATTACTTCAAAAGACAAATAAAAAGTTTTAAAAACATTACAAAAACATTGGCCAAAAAACACCAATGTCATGTGGCATATTTGTGGCAAACATTTAATCCAAATGAATTGAAATTAGGCCCTGGCAAAATGGTCCCCTTGAATAGACTAGAATCCTACACAGAGATCGCTGTTAAGCTCAATGTTCCCGTTTGGACAAAGATCTACAATGTAAAATGGATAAAGAGTTTTGGGAATTTGTATCGGCCTGGGCTGGCTGTTTGCATAAGAGTGGAGAATGAGATGCCTGTGTTTCATGTAATCCAGAATATTGTTGTAAGAGATGAGTGTGTTCTTTTTGTAACGACTGCTATGAAAACTCTTTATTTAGAGGAACATGTCCATGCTTTCAAGGTTATGCACACCGCAGAAGCACCCATTGTTTTGGAATTTAAAGACCTTTTGCACCACAAGTCTTTTGATATTCTAATGTCATGTGGTCTTGATTCAGATTTGTTTATAATCCCTTATTTTTTCATGTAATGCTTTTTGTTTAGAATGATGTCAACTAGGGCTGCAACTAACGATTATCTTGATAATCGATTAATCTGTCGATTATTTTCTCGATTCATCGATTACTAATCGATTAGTGTTTTGGTCCGTAAAATGTCAGAAAATGTTGATACATTTTCCAAAGCCCATGTTGACGTCCTCAAATGTATTGTTATGTCCAAAAGACACAGATATTTCAGTTGACTGTCATAATAGGATTAAAGAGACCAGAAAATATTCATATTTGAGAAGCTGAAATCAGAGAATTTGGACATTTGTTATTAAAAAATTACTCGAAACGATTAATCGATCATCAAAATAGTTGGCGATTATTTTAATAATCGATTTGTCGATTAATCGTTGCAGCTCTAATGTCAACAGTGTGCATGTGCACAAATGGAATGAGAATTTTCGATTGAGAGCAAATATTTGGTGCCAAATAAAAGGACATGTGGAATAATTGATCTTTTGTCATTTTTAACGATTGTACGAGCTTAATATTGAATTGTGCAATTTCTAAAGTGGACTCCTTACGGAGAAACAATTACTCAAAATTGAGGAATGTTAACTCTTTTTAAGGGAGTAAATTTCTGTGGAGCAGATTTGTAGTTCCTCTAGTAGGAGTAAAAATAGAGTGAGAGTCAATTGAAATTGTCTCTATATAGAGTGAATTATACTATTAAAGAGTAGAATTTTCACTCTAAATTGAAGAGAAATTACTCCGATTAAACAACTCTATCGAAAGAGTTAACTTAACTCTTTTTAGAGAGGGACCAAATGTTATCCAAAATAGAGTAAAAATTTCTTCAATTTGAGTAAATTTTACTCTTGTAATTTTACTGTGTAGTTAGTGCTTCATCTTTGTCTGTTCAGGATGCCTTCAGATACTGGGCTGACTGTAGGTCATCTGCACTTTGGCCTGACTCAGAGCTCAGTGCACCTCACAGAGAGTTGAGGTGTAAATATATGGATGTGTATTTTGATGCAGCACACTTGTTATAGAGTCACTGAAGAAGAAGCTGATCTCAGCAAAACAAGGAGTGACATCAACATTTCAATTGATCATTGATAAAAACGGTGTGTAAGGTTTGCTAGGCCTGTCAATCACTTAAGGATCAATTAACCATGTTTTCAATATTAAAAGGGAAGCATCTTTTAATGTTTAAATTTGAATGACAGATTTTTGTTTAGAATGTAAACAATGCAAACAAGATCAAAGAAGAATTGAATACTCTAAGATTAAAGATATTGTGTGTCTTTGATGTGTCATGCAGCTCTTGACTTAATCATTGCCTATAAACCAGCGTTTGATCATTATGTGCATCTCACAGCTTTGAGAGAGAAAGATTTTTGATAAACAATATCAGGCATCTGCTCAACGACAGAATCAAACTCCAAGATTACTGTTGATTCAACCTGATTCTAGATGAACAGATGAATAATCCTCAATCAGCATGCTAACATATTTTCGTAATTTACCTGACCACCTACTATTACCTATTATTACCTACAGCAGACCTTATTAGCCCTGCTGTAGTGTGCACGATGCTGGCAATTATCTGTGCACGTGATGGAGACATGCACAGTGGAGGGTTGTAATTCAACGAGCAGCGTGTGCAAATAGAATTTGAATAATCAATACATGCAGACTGTCGTATTGATGAATCATTTTCATAGAGCTGAGTTTTGCTTTAAGTGTCATTTGCAGTTAACGCTAAACAACGTACTCACTTGTCAACGTTGAGAGTGACCGTCGGGCGAGTGATGCATTCTCACTCGTTTGCATTCTCAGTCGGTGGAGTTGACCCCACAAAACATCTGCAGCGCCATCGCGCTACATGTTCACATAGCGTTTCGAATAGTAGATGAGAATCGTTGATAATTTGCAGAGTAAAAACATACACTTTGTTTGCTCTCACATTGTTGTTAATTCTTTGCTGCCTCTCCGTGTTTTGTCTTCTCCTTATTTGTGTTATTTTCATCACCAAGTCCTTGTCTGAGTCTGAGTCGAGTGCTTTTGGATCGAGAGCCTGGGCTGCAGTCTCTGTAGGAGCCGCGCCGCTCTGTGTTTCTCTCACGGAGCTAAGCTCGGCAGCTGACTGCCGCGCCGTGCTGTCCCGTTCTCCGCAGTCCGTGCTGTTTTCGTTCTGTTTTTTTGTCTTTCGTTCAGTTATTTAACCCTTTTTTTCTCCTCCTCCCTCCCGCTTCGCGCCAGGCCTCGACGCACTGGACGCACCATCCGCCTCCTCTTCCTGCGCGCACTCCATTTCCTCCTCCTCTTCATCTGTGCTCTTCTCGCTCAGACTGACTTCCTCACTGTCCCCAGACTCATCTTGAACCTCCCCTGTTTCACTTTTGTTGCACACACACTCCAATTTATTTAAACACAGGCTGCATTTAGTATTCTTCCGGGCATTCCCTTAGTACAGACCTGGGCATTGTGCGGCCCCCGGGCCGCATCCTACGGTGGCCCTGAGAGCTCAACCAACAGCAACTTAAGAAAACACATGCAAGTTGACAAAACACATGCAAGTTGACAAAACACAAGCAAAGTAAGAAAACATCTTCAATTTCACAACACAACACAACACATTACAGAAACGCGCTGCAAATAGACACACGCGCTGCAAATAGACGATGAACGTGATTGAACGTCACGTTACTTTTTTTAATCATCATCGTATCAGGCCCTCACGAAATACCAGGAGCGGGCGTATGTGTTTAAAATCACAGCAGCATCATAAAGTACCTTGGTTACCAGCTCCACATGAACATGAAGACCAGAATGCATCACTGAAACTTGTTTAAACCCAAACGGAAAACATCTAAAGCCCCTTATCAAAACTAGATTTATTTCCAATTTAAAATCTTTAAATATATTTCCATCAGCGACGGGTGAAATATTTGTTCTATCCCACTCAAAACGCAAATTCGCTTTCACAGATGCTAATGACTGTGAGCCGTCTTAATTCCATAATAATAAACCATTCATTCATTCTGATCATTAAGTTGCGTAATTACATTATTATCCATTTGCTAGAAAATGTTAAGTCTTAAATTAGTCCAAACCTCCACACATGTTAAAGAAGAGGAAATAAAAGTCCTGGACCTGCTCTAAATCTATTGGTTCTTCACTTGGTCCTGTAAGGGAAGTGTAACATGTGGTATACTTTGATTGATCATGATTGAATCTGTAACAAATGTAACTTTGATGTTGCTATTTCCTGTTGAACTGAATGAGTGTTAGCCAGTCACAGTAATCTAATTAGTCTAGAAAGATGAGCATATGCATCCTTGAGAAGTCAGGGTGTTGCTCTGATGTCATGTGACTTTCTCACCCACAAATTCACCTAACAAAGTCTTTAATGCACGGGGAATTTATGGTGGTAGTAAACATTAATACAGATGTTACACTCCAGGGGTCTGAGATAGAGCAGGGGACGGGATATCCTTTCACCTATTTCCTTAATATCAAAGAGGCTGATCGATAAGTTTGTTCCTCTCTAGGAGGAGCTTGAAGATGTTTGAAGTGCTGCTTTTCTTGCATGTCATTAACTGTTTAACCACCCCCTCCCGAATGGGTGGGTTAGCCAAAAAATACCAACCACTGTCTTCTGTCTGGGTGCATATGACAAACTCAACTCTGTTATGTACCATGCTCGAGCATTAAAAGTGTGACAATACTGTAAGAGAATTGTGTCTCGTTTCCTCCTTGCTAAAGGTGGGATTATTATTAATTGCCACGACAGTCCTCATTCCTCTTCCCTTCACAAACATTTCATGGAAATCGGTGAAGCAGTTTAACAGTAATCCTGTAATGTTATAAAGAATCAAACACTCAGACAGGAGCAAGTAGTAATGACTTTGAATGTTTATTTAAAGTTATTCCCACTGCACAGCCTCTCCCTGTGTGAAAGCCCAGTCTGAAAGGAGGAGGATACAGGCCACTATAGCGCCACATCAACACTTTTATAAACAAGGCTTCTTGTTTAGCCACAACACCTCCGCCCCACACCGGTACGGCCCCCTGTGCGGCCCTGTGATGAAACACTAGCATGGTGAGGCTAGTTCAGAAAACAACCCAGAAGATGAAGAAGGTCCAATGAGAGACGCGGCCGAGATTCAGGTGGGTGACTCCAACTAATGAATAGAAAAAAGGATGCTGTCTTACTAAATATCAAGTTCCACGGGGGGGGGGGGGGGGGGGAGGGGGCAGGTGATGGTGAGAGACAAAGAGAAAGTATTCAGTAGATAGAATCCTCTCCTGTCCCTCCACGTGGCTGCTGATCTGCGAGGCGGGCTTTGATGATGTAACTAACGTTGAAGGTTGAGGCTTGTGAAGAAACCTCAAGATTCACAGCGTGGTCGTCGTCCTTCTCCAATCAATGACACAGTTCCTCTCTCCTCCTTCCACACAAAAACAGAATAACTGGTACGGAGAGAGAACTTAATTAATTCAATCCACTGAGCTGATGTAATCCTCTAATGTGTTTCAATTGGTCTTGAAATGTAGCGACAGTGTGTTGGAGTGTTACCTGTGGAGGGGACTACAGATCTCAGAGAGGAACGATTTCTTCGTTTATAAAAAACTTGATAGCCTCCTCTTCCCAGTCGTCCAGTTGCTGTCCAGCTCATCGGTGTCCACGCCTTGTGAATACAACAAATACAAACAGTCAGAGATTTGTTCCTGATTTAAATGAAAGACTGCAGAGGGAAGTGAACAGTGAGGATCATTAAAGCGAGAGGTCTCACCTCCTCGGAGCTCGAGGCGCAGGCTCTTCTGTTCCAGGAAGGTCTGTACCACCTTCTCCCTGTATTGATGGTAATCCTCCATCATGGTCTTGCGCTTGTCCACCAGCTCCTACTCACACAGAACGACATATTGTGTTAACCCTTGTGTTGTCCCAGGGTCTGGTTGACCCAGCGTGTGTGTGTGTGCGTGTGCGTGCGCGTGCCACTCTTTGTCTTTGGACCCAAGTACTTTGCAAGTTAAAAGCACACTATGGTTTTAATGAATTTTCTTTTTTCTAATGCCAAGATAGCAACCTGGAATAGTCGAAAAAGAACAAGAGGGCTGGGGGAGGCTGGACAGGTCTACTGCGCTGTCTGAGGGGTTTGGTGGCAGCGCGGCTGAGAATTGAACATGCGTATTTTACACTGACTGACAATTTGGATGGTTTCAGGGCTGTGTGGGAGGTGGGACAGGTCCTGTGCTCACTGGGGGACAACCAGTCTCTATTTTTAAAATGTTAACACAACATCTGGTAATTTAAGGGGTGATGTATGATGTGTGTGTGTATGGAATTGTTTAACCTTTTTCTGCTCCACATAATTGAATAGTTAAGTATTTATTTTGACAATGTGTCGTAAATAAAGTTATTTAAAAGTCAAGTCTTCTTCTTCTTCGCATCACTGAGCAAGAACAGGCTTTACCACACAACGCGGGCGGCCGGGCGGGCCCGACGTCGCGTCTCTAAGGGTCAGGGGACCCCGATCGGAGAGCCGGCCCTCAACGCGGGTATCAGAAGGGCCCTACGCCCCACCGGGGCGCAACTTGGACTGTGGCGTGCAGAGATAAAAAAATCGTACTGTCATTATTATTATTATTATTATTATTATTATTATTATTATTATTATTATTATTATTATTATTATTATTATTATTATTATTATTATTATTATTATTATTATTATTATTATTATTATTATTATTATTATTATTACTGAGCAGGAACAGACCACACCAACCTGAATACGCCCGATCTCAGAAGCTAAGCAGAGTCACGCCTGGTTAGTACTTGGATGGGAGACAGCCTGGGAATACAAGCTGCTGTAAGCTTTTCCCTGATGTATTCACATGAATAAATAAGTTATAGTGGGGAAGATCATTCGCTTATGGCCACACCAACATGAATACGCCCGAACTTGTCGCTACTTGGATGGGAGACTGCCTGGGAATAGCAGGTGCTCTTAGCTTTTTCCACTACTCTTTGCAAACAGCAGAGGGTGTTGCTGCCACTTTAGAACCTACAAATCTTAGAAAGAGCAGAAAAGAATCACCATTTAAGGGGACATATTATGAAAAAAACACTTTTGTAGTGCTTCTACACGTTAATTTGGGTATCTGGCCTGTCTACTGTCCCAAAAACTCTTGAAAAAAACGACTTCCGCGATTTGTTATGCTTCCTCTATGTCAGAATCTATACGCTAGAGTGCGTCGAATGGGATTACGACCAGAATTGACGTCACAGTCAGTCTACATGGCATAGCCCCCATGCAGCTTTATTCTCAGCCTCCTCCGAAGACTCCACCGAAAGACCCCTTTGTCTTTATCCTCATGATAGCGTGATGCTAACTCTAACTACAGTATTTAAGAATTTCCTCAGCTAGGATTTCGTAGGACTTTAAGTATGTTGTTCTGGACACCTCATAGAAATGATCTATGCTGACATTTTTTTTTTACAATTAGTCGGTCGTAAAATACTGCTTTGACTGGACAACAAGGATCATTTTCATAAAGAGCTGGTGGTCCAACAGACTAAAGAAAGATTTAAGATAATCATGATAATCGTTCTTGTTACACTTACAGCTGTTATCTCTGAAAGCCATCCTGAGAACTTGCTCTGTTTTTTAATTTTCATCCTTACATGCAGATTGGACACACAGATATCCGGGGTGAAACTCTTGTCAGCTTCCTGTTAACAGATGTGGGAGGAAGAAGTGGTCTGAATAAGAGAACAAACAGTTGCCACCAGAACTATTGCAACAGAAAGCCTATTTCGAAATCAATCGGTTAGAATAACGACAACAAGACGTGGCGCACAAAACTGAGAGAATACATGTATCTCAGGGTAAAATAGAGAGCCATGTAGGTAGAGGACACTGCCAAAGATGCCCTAATATTGCCCATATTGTGTAAAGTACATTTTCTGGGCTTTTACAATCCGTTATGACTTGAAGGGGTTGTTTGGCAAGGGTCCCTGCTGAACTGACCATGTGGTGGGATCACACAATGGGTCAGAAAAGGGAGGCCTTTGAGCCAAGATGAAGCCAGCTAAAGTCCCTCTCAGATCAAGCATGGAGATTGTATCTTCTGGTGGTAACTTAATCCCTGGGGTTTCCCCAGAAACCCCTGCTCCGCTCCTGGCCGCTCCCACTCTCCTTTGACCTCTGACACTCAATTGGCTAAAAGCCAGCATCATCCTATGACCAGCACCTCAAGGAGGCAGGACCTCTCAGGTAGAATAAAACCACTGAGACGTCAATAATCGCTGCTCATTCTCCCTGCTCAGGACTTCGACCAGGGCCCTTCTGGGGCCTCCCAGATGTTCCAGCTCTCATGGGGGCAACATCCACAAAAGTTTGTTTTAGCTTCTATTTTCTTTTTTTAGCTTAAGTCAACACTTATTTTGAAAGACTATTTTTGTTTTTAACTTGAAAAGGCCATGCACAGGAACTCACTCGCTGGCCGAGCTCAGAGACTTTCTTTCTAAATCCACAGCGGCGTCACCGCTGTTCATTCCCTGCAGAAGAGACGAAGCAGAATTCCGTTCCAAGAGCAAGAGAAGTTCGCTCTATTCGGCCCAGCGCTGACCTCCGTTGCAACCACGAGACCCACCGGAGCACCGCTTAAGAGGCCAGGTCTTCACTGATTTGTTTTCCAGGAATCCGCCGTTCAAGCACGCATCCTGAGGTTTAACGACAGATTCACTGGACTTCCGTAAAACCCGCGCCACAAGCGCAAGCAACACCGCGGAGGTCACAGTAAGAGGCTTTATTGTCTGGGCAGAGAACTAGTTTAAATACTTAGCGTGACATTTGTTTGATTGTATGTTTGTTTGTAGATCGCTGATTTATCTTAAGCCGTGTAACACACGACGACTGAGACGTCACATCCGGTTCCTTTGTTTACTGTATTTTTGAGAAGCGCGCGGTAACAAACCGGCGCTTCCTTTTTACGTGTTACCGTCAGAGATATTGTGCGGAGATTTACATCTGTTAAAAGATAAATCTCACGTAACTGGACTGCCTGCTTCGCTAGTAGTTGTATCTGACGATGTTTCTGATGTTTCCTGATCTCTCTCTATCTCTCCCTCTCTCTCTCTTTTCTCCTAAACCTGTTTTTACACACGTTTTTACACCCGACCTACACTTTCATGTGGCATGAAGAAATCTAGACTTAAAGAGCCTTAATACATCTCGACGCCATTCGGCGCCAAAACCACGAGATAAGAAATCTCTTTGTCTTAAAGATCCCCTTTGTTAAGGTCAGTGACCGGCAGCCATTTTGCTTTTCGCAACGTGGCTTCACTTAGGTAACCTCCATCTTGAAAGTACGTGAATGTAACATTACCTTGAATTTGGCCAGAGGACGTCACCACGTGACCTCGTCATTACGCCATAGCCACTCCCCCTTTTCTTTCTTACACACACGCACACACACACAGAGAGACACAGACAGGCAGACACACACACGACCACACACACACGCATAGATACCCCGTATCATATGCGTGGTCTTAATTGTGATAAATGCTGCTGCTGTTGTTGCCATCTTTGAAATATTGGAGTTTGTTAAATGAAGAATCATTGAAATAACATTAACTTTATTTCCCCTTTTATAGCCTGTGCTCGAACTTAAAACCCTTCATTGTTTATTATATAATCATTAATATTAAATATTGAGATTATTAATATAACTTATATCATTGAGACTGATATTTAAAGATTGAATTGTTGGTCCCTGTAACCAGGGTGGTGCCCCGCGACAATAAGCAATGATTACAGATTGTATTATTCTTAATTGATAATTTTATTGTTTTCATTAATTATTTTAACTATTATTAATGGATAACCGTATCATTTCTAATTAATTGTGTTACTATTCTTAATTAATAGCTTTATAATTTTTAATTATTTTTGATAAATAATTGTTATTTTAATAATCATATTTCATGATTATTAATAATTAGCCAACGTCAAATCTACTCCTACTATTGCACAACAGGGTCATCGCTGTAATTTACCGTCTCAGTGACTGTTCTCCAATCTGTTCACGGTGTCTTGTCGGCGTCTGAGGCACCAACACATTGGGAAGATTTACTGACGCAACCCCATTGGCTAAAGTAATCGGTACATCCATGCTAATTTTTTAACATTTTAGATTAACGTACAGTGTCATATTTTTTACGAATGCTTATATATAGGTTATGAGGAAGAACTTGTGAAGTTCATCAAACAGAGAGGTACAAATTTGGGATCTTGCAAACAACGTATTTCGTAGGTATTTTATATTCTACAATTACAGAGTATTTATATAACCTCTTGAACTTTTGTTGGAAAGACCAACAAACAGGTTAACTACATTGATCATACAGAATTTTGGGGTAGGCTTTTTAAATTGAAGTGTAAAGGTTGACTCGTTTTCAAGGCACCATTGAAAGAGTGCTGAATTCATTCAGTCTAATCAAGGTTAAAAGCATAATGTTTGTTGAATCGTTCATTTGATGTGTCCTTTATGTAAGAGGCTGCTGCACTTCTAATTGTAAAGTGGAGGGACTGGCTGAGTTGGGTGATCAATGACACTGTTGGGACCTGGATTTGTGAACTATAGTTCGGCCTACATGTTTAGTCAAACCCTGATGTGTCTTTGTTCTGGCGCAGAAGGTGAGCCTCCAGAACTCAGTCTCCCAGGGTGCTTCAACTTCACACCGAGGTTTGAAAGCTGACCATCGACACAACTTTCATCGACTACTGGTCACTCTGGGCCCCATGACCAATGAGATCACCAGGCCAATATCAGCCCAGTTCCCCCTGTCTTCTTTCTCTTTCTACACTTCTCAACTCTTTGAGATGAGAAGTGTGGCTCTCCAGCTCACCTCTCTTTCTGCTCAACTTCCATCGAGGAGAGGTGCAGCTCTCCACCTCACCCCGCCAGGGAAACTTCCCCCTATCCAAGCTCTACCTACCTTCAAGCAGGCCTGCCTGGAGCAGACTGCTAAAACGTTCCAAAGCCAGCGATGCGAGAGCCTGCCTAAGAACGTCGGCACAAGAACTGCATCGCACAGCAGAACCACAAAAACAGGAGTAACAAACCAGCAAGATGACTTCACTGGACTTCAAACAGCAAATCAGCCTTTTTACCCTTCTCATGGACAGGTAACACAACTGGGCTTAATAATTATACTAGGCAAAGCAAAGACTGTTTATTCTATTCCATGTGATAAGTTAAGTTAAGTTTGATATGTGTTGCTGTGATATTTTGGTTATAGGTTATTTGAAAGTTAATGTTAGTTATGTAATGCACGTCACAGTCTTTCTTTGCATTCAGCTATCTACTTTCTCTAACCTGGCACCAACACACTAACACACATAACACACATACACACACCCTCATCTCCACAAACATGACACACATGTGATCTCAGCCACATGGTATAAACACCAGGGGGTCTTTGTCTTCATAGTTGCCAGCCGCCATTTTGAAAGCACACTAACTCACACACACACACACGCACATACACACACACGAATTCTCACATTCACATCTGTATATAGTAAGTACACCTTTAGTAGTTTGTGTTTTTATTCTGTTATCTTCATAGTAAATGTATTTCTTCAACAAATGTTGCATAAGTGTGAATTTTGCCAACCTCTACACCTTCAAGAACTCCATATCCTTAAACTTTGCTAACTATCTATGTGGTAATTTTTGTTATAGTTATTAATTTAATTATTGATCCGAGTTCCAAATTTGTAGTAAATACTTTCATGAGTTTTAATCAATAAATTGGCTATATTTTCCCTTCCTTTGAAGGGTGGTGGCCAAGGTAATTTTAATCAATTAAAGTTATTATTTAATGTAAAAAAAAAAAAAATTAATACTCAATATTTGTTCTGATAACCACATTTTGTTAATGCCCAAAGGCACACCATTGAACTTTGCCATGCTGAAGGTATAATATGCACAACAAGCCTGGTTATTTTCCCTCACAATAATAGAATGATTACCTGGGAAATTGGTGAATATGTTTTTATTAAAGCCCTTTACTCAAAATCTTTAAGACAGCGAAATATATCATGGATTAACTCATTTATCTAGATTAATACGAAAGTTTAATTGATTCTTAAAGGGATGGTATGGTTGTCTTACTCATATGGCTGAATTACAGAACACCTGTTCATGATCCATGCTATAATAAAAGCCCAGTTGTTGATGTTCTCCCAACAAACATTTCACATGGAGCAGAACTTTAAGAAAAGTATAAAACTTCCACAACAAACTAGAAACTGAAAGCATAAAAACAACCGACATAGATGTAATGCTACTCATTTTATTTCAGTTGACAAAACAGAAGGAAGTCACATTGTTCATTGTATTTTCAGAACTGGTGGGTAGAACCGTTTATTACTGTGTCTCCCTTTTTGGTTTATGTTTTATTTTGTTTGTTCCCAATAGAATGACTGTATAAAAACAGAATCTGTTGAATTTACAAACAAGACAATCTAAAACATTATTTTTAAAGATTTAAATTTTCTTAAAAAGGTCCAGTTTGTAGAATTTAGTTGCATCTAGTGGTGAAGTGTCATGTTGCAGCTGAATGCCCCTCACCTCACCCTTCCCTTTTCAAACACATTAGAGGACCTGTGGTAAACACTGAACATTTCACCATTAACCAAAAGTTGCATTTGCTCATGGTTGGGCGATAGTCTTTCTGATCCACTGATCGTATGGCCCATAACAGAGGTCCATAGACATAAGTGGCCAACCAGCAACAACTTCAGCATGACCACGTACAATGACACCATAAATCCTGTGCTGGTACACCAGTCCTCCACCAGAGTCACCCTGTGAAAGCCAAACATGTATTTATTGCGCTTGTTTACTCAAATTATTATTTTTATTTATAACACACTCGTTAAAGCTGAATGAACAAAACCAAGTCTGAAAATGTGGTCTCACGTGAGTGGCATCCACCGAAGGTGTCTGGGTACATATCACATGCTCATGTTTATAGGCTACGTAGAGCTCTGGTTGTTTCCAACGCAGATAGTTTATGTGAGTCTCACAGTCAAGGGTCTTGACATCAGCACACTGCAGAGTGTCTGAAAAACCAGGTTCTGAGGAGGAGAAACGTTTTTACCAGTGAACTCCCCACTGGAAGGTTATTATACTTATTGATACTTTAATGAATTACATTTAACCTATGAATTTTTTGTATTAATAAGCAAAACAATATGAAGACACAAAATAACCGATTGATTTAAATATTTGTTTCTTAACAAAACAAATCCACAAGGAAGAAAAGACTATGAAAATAATCCAATAAAATTAATCTCACTTCTTTGATTATTTTGGCCGACCTTCGTAGAACCGTGACCTGCCACCTGAACCAAAGCACCTCTGTAAAAAAACAAACATTTTAATTAAAATATAGTTTGAGACTATACGTAGTTATTTAACTAATTGTTGTTTTTATTTTCAAATGTTCACTAGTAGGATGAGAACTCACATGTTGGGAGGATTTTGACAGTCGGGACGATTTACAGGTTTAATACCTACTGCTTTAGGCAGCTTCAGTAACATGAGGTCGTGTTGCTTGCCGTCGTTGAAGATCTCAGGTGGATCTGTGATTCGCACTGCTTTAGGAGGACCAGGATGCACGTCAATATATGCGGTGAACGTCCTACAGGTAAAAGTTTAAACATCACTGAATCACAGTCAACACGTCATATTTAAATACTGTTGATTATTAATCAGAGTTTCACATCCAACCATTAATGACCTGTGCATCAGGACATCAAAGTAAAAGTTGAGTCACATTCTCACATAATTTAATTATTGATCCGAGTTCCAAATTTGTAGTAAATACTTTCATGAGTTTTAATCAATAAATTGGCTATATTTTCCCTTCCTTTGAAGGGTTGTGGCCGAGGTAATTTTAATCAATTAAAGTTATTATTTAATGTAAAAAAAAAAAATTAATACTCAATATTTGTTATCTGATAATATCTGATAACCACATTTTGTTAATGCCCAAAGGCACACCATTGAACTTTGCCATGATGAAGGTATAATATGCACAACAAGCCTGGTTATTTTCCCTCACAATAATAGAATGATTACCTGGGAAATTGCTGAATATGTTTTTATTAAAGCCCTTTACTCAAAATCTTTAAGACAGCAAAATATATCATGGATTAACTCATTTATCTAGATTAATACGAAAGTTGAATTGATTCTTAAAGGGATGGTATGGTTGTCTTACTCATATGGCTGAATTACAGAACACCTGTTCATGATCCATGCTATAATAAAAGCCCAGTTGTTGATGTTCTCCCCACAAACATTTCACATGGAGCAGAACTTTAACTGTTGATTATTAATCATAGTTTCACATCCAACCATTAATGACCTGTGCATCAGGACATCAAAGTAAAAGTTGAGTCACATTCTCACCGTCCTGGCTTAAAGCAGTGAGCTGCAGTCAGAATCCACCGGTCAGTGATCAGAGAGCCGCCACAAAGGTACTTTTTTCGGTAGAAATCTGTGGATATCAGCTGGACATGGTACAGACGCTCCTTTGGTCCACACTTTTGTCCTCCGATGACTCTCTTCTCCAGATCAACCACGGTGCTCACTGTCACACCTTAATGAGACAGAGAACAACACCTTATCAAAGTATCTGACAAAAAGAAAAAGAAGCAGCAGCAGTATTTGTTGGTCAGGCCAAGTCATGTCACAAAATGCTTCCCTTTCACCCCTAGATAATAAACCGAAATGCGATGCATTGCTTTACTGACACAGGTTGAAACACAAAGAGAATTGCTGCCTACTCACCAAGCCACATGGCAAAGAGAAGAGTTGTGAGACGACCCATCGCTGTCATTCACCGTCTCAGTGACTGTCCTCCAGATGCAACAGTTGTGTCTTTTTAAATCTGTTCACGCTGTCCCGTTGGCTGTCTGAGGCACCAATCACATTGTGAAGATTTACTGACGCAACCCCATTGGCTAAAGTAATCTGCACATCTATGCTAATTGATGGTCTTCATCAGTTGTTGTCCCATTGCAATGAATCCGCATCAGCAGTTAATAATGTTTAAAAACTGTTGGTTCCTCAAACAATTTGACAGTTATTTCTGACAGTTTGGTTTGTGTCTCAAAGGACAGCATAAAAACTACTTCGCTCATTACCACTTTGCTCTGATTCCCAAAAGGTTGTTGTTGTATTTCATAAGCAGTATTTCAACCTTCACCAAATAAGTCGTACCTTAATTGACGCCTTTCTGACACAGTATCAACAACGATTTGAATGTTTTTCCATCAGTTTCAATGATAGAAGCAGGCAATTTACTCTAACAGGGACTTTCCTACAATACAAAATTATCCATATTTAGCATCTTGCCACATATTGTACTTCCTGTTTATGTTAAAAACGATAGCTTGTCCTGTTTTTAAAGTTTTTCTGACTTGCAGATTGAAGAAAGAGATTTCAGTTGAAGGACGACCAAAGAGAAACAGCCAGTCACCAATACAGCAGAAGTAAGAAAGAGAAGTGTCTTTACAGGTCAATTATATACACAGGTCCACAGTCGAACGTGTTCATAAGGAGGATTAGACCCTGACACAATTACATAATTTAATTATTTGACTTTACATGAATCTGCTCTGTGGTGCATCTTGATGGTCTCAGTCTTATAGTGAACGTGCTCCTGTGTTTGACCAGCACGTCATGGAGAGGCTGGGAGACATTGTCCAGAATGGGGGCATCCACCTACATCGCTGTGAGTTTCACGCCCAGTAGAGCTGGCCTGATGGTGTTGAAAGCTCTGGAGAAGTAAAAAAACATGACCCTCACAGTGCTAGCCGGCTTGACAAGGTGGTCGTTGACTCGATTTGGTGGTTAGATGATGGCATCCTCAACTCCTAGCCGGGGCTGGTAGGCAAACTGGAGGGGATCAAAGTGTGGCCTGACCATGGGCCTGAGCTTGCTCGAGGACGAGTTTCTCCAGGGTCTTCATGATGTGGGACATCAGTTCCACCGGCCTGTAGTCCTTGTAGCCACTGGGATGTGGCGTCTCCGGCACAGGAACTAAGCAGGATGTTTTCCAGAGCTCAGGGACCCTCTGAAGACTCAGGCTCATGTTGAAAACATTGTGAAGCACTACACAGAGCTGGGGGACACAGGCTTTGAAGACCTTGGGGCTGACACCATCGTGGCCCGCAGCCTTGCCTGATTGGAGTTTCCTCAGCTGTCTTTTAACATGGTGAGGTGTGATAGACACTTTAGAGGATGCAGGCTGGGGTGGAAGAGGGTTGGAGTCGTGAGGAAGAAGACAGTTATTAGTTAGCTACCAGCCGCGGGTTGCCAACCCCTGTGCGGAACCGAATGTGTATGATGTAGTGGATGTTTTAGGGTCTCCTGTGGCAGCGGTGTCCATCCCTTTTAGCTGTCCTCTGGAAACACTTCCGTTGTGTTGTTGCCTCTATTTGCAGCACGTTTGTCTATTTGCAGCGCGTTTCTGTAATGTGTTGTGTTGTGTTGTGAAATTGATGAAGATGTTTTCTTACTTTGCTTGTGTTTTGTCAACTTGCATGTGTTTTCTTAAGTTGCTGTTCGTTGAGCTCTCAGGGCCAACGTACTTGTTACCTCTTTAATTCTTCTTCCAGGATTTAACACTAACCTCGTCAAGACCTGTTAGGATGAGATTGGAATTGTGATAATTTTAAAGACTAACTTTGAAGTGCCTAAATTAGAAGTGACTAACTGAAGTGCCTGTTCCTGTACACACACATATACAACACACCAATTAGAATGCTAATGCTAAGCCATCTAGATTGTCCCGCTATGAGCGGGGACTCTAATAACAGCACACACACAAGGTAGAAATATATGAAGCAGAGGCTTCTCACCTACGGAGTTTCCTGATTGCAAAGAGCACAGTCGTTCCATGTGAGACAGTCAGGATCGAAGCAGCCATGTCAGAGGACCTGGAGGAGCAGGAGAGGACGGTGGACATCTCTGAGACGAGAGCTCTAGTTTCAGCATGGACTTGGAAATTAACATAGCTTTCCAGATTCACAATCATAGCAGTCGCCGTGGGTGGTGGAGTGCCAACCTTTGATTAATGACTGTTACCTTTTTCATATATAATCAGATATCTGATATTGATTTTCTTACAATACAAAATGATCCATATTTAGCATCTTAACAGATTGTATTTCCAGTTTATCTAAATAAACACAGCTTGTCCTGTTTGAAAGTTTTTCTGACTTGCAGATCGAAGAAAGAGATTTCAGTTGAAGAACGACCAAAAAGAAACAGCCAGTCTCCGATACAGCAGAAGGAGGAAAGAGAAGTGTCTTTACAGGTGTAGTGTATTCCTTTAGCTAATAGATATCCATAGCACAGTTACAAACCATAAATGGTAAGTTAATATTCAGCTTCTGAGTTTCTCTAGCATAAGTATAGATCATAATGACATGTTAATATCTTAAGGCGCCTTGAATCTTAAGTTCAAACGTTTAAGTATTGTCTCCAGATGTGTTCAGTGTGTTTCTCCTTGTCTGAACTAACCTTGAACTGCCTATGGAATAATGAGAGGAGAGATGGTTTTCAGCGTGTCCTTAAATCTTAAGGTACGACACATTCCCAAATTTAGGCAGAAGGCCCAGTTGTGTGACGTCATTTAATCTCTAGGTTTGTGGTAAACAACTCCCCTATATAACGCCTTACCTTGCAGAGTCAGGGTGGATTTTCACTATTCGGCCTGTGTGTTATCTCCGAGTTTTCTAGAAACTCGTCATGACCTGTAATACTCTTGTGTAATAAACATTATACTTGTAAGTACTGGGTCTGCGTCTCCTCTCTTCAAACATCGACTTCAACAAGACTCTACTGCTGGAAAGATACGATACAGGTCAATTTTATACAAAGGTCCACAGTCTAATGTGTTAATAAGGATGACTGTACCCTGACAAATTGTATGTGAGAATTATTTGACTTTACATGAATCTGTTCAATTACTTATGAATCCCTAAAGTTTTTTCTGTGATGGAAACGGATTAAACTAAAGCTGAGCCTTCATTCCGTCCATTGTCATCTCTGTGTCAATTTGTATTGATTATTCTATTATTAGCCACTCCAGCACCTGCGCCGGGGATGCAGATGCTATCAGGGAGACGGAGACTACATGCATGGAGGCTGAGAACTCGTCCACACCGACTTCTCGAATTGAATCCGAGTCTGAGTCCCCACCAATTTCTCAGATTGAAAGAGCTGGATCAGACGTGGACAGCGATAAGGAAGGTCAAGGCCCGGGTGCAGCAGCAGTAGCAGCCTCTGGGTCAACTGGAGCAGAGAAGAAGGATATTAGTGGATGTAAAACAGACGGACTCAGGCGTCCTCGTTTGACCCACTTCCCAACTAGAAATGGAAGACGCTTTAATGTCAGTGTGTATCAGGAATATGACTGGGTTGAATATTCTGCGCAAGAAGATGCAGTTTATTGCTTTGCATGCCGTCATTTTGGAGGAGCCTCAACTTTAACAGGTGACAGGCATGGACTGCGTGTGTTCATAGACACTGGATACACATGTTGGAAGAACATGAAAAAAAATCTCCGGGATCATCAAGGGAGCAGTAGACACAATTGTGCTGCATTAGCGTGGTCTAACTTTAAGGCTGTGATCAGCGGACATAAGGAATCCACCGCAAGTCGGATTGACGCAAACAGGACAGATGAGGTGCAGGAGAACCGGGCTCACGTCGAATCCTTGTTCAAAATCACGTAATTTCTGGGAAGACAGGCCCTCCCTCTCCGTGGCCACAACGAGAGAGATGAGGATGAAAATAAAGGAAATTTCCTTGAACTTTTGGACGTTATTGCAACAGATGACAGAAACGTGAAAAGCAAACAGGAACGCAGGTATGCGCACTATTCTTCCCCAGAAGCCCAGAATGATATGGTGAGTTATTGGGGAAAATATCAGAAGTATAATCATAAATGAAGTAGGAGAAGCACGGTACTTTTCAGTGTTAGTGGATGAAACGAAAGACCTGTCTAAGAAGGAGCAGCTGGCCATTTTGATCCGTTATGTACATGACGGGATTATAAAGGAAAGAGCCATTGGAACCTATCACATGAAGGACCTGACAGCTGAATCCCTGGCCCAGAAAATAATAAAGGAATTATCGAGTTTAGATATTAAGCTGTGTGTTGCACAATGCTACGATGGTGCAAGTGTTATGCGGGGTAATGTGCGTGGAGTGCAGGCTTTAATACGTGAAAAAGTGCTGCATGCAGCGTATATACACTGTCATGCACATAGACTAAATCTTGTGCTTGTGAGCTCGATAACTGAAATACCAGAGATGGCAGAGTTTTTTGGTGTTGTTCAAACACTATATACTTTTATTGCAAATAGCAATACCAGACACATGCTTTTCATTGAGGCTCAAAAGAAGTGGAGCGCACCTGTCCCACTCGGTGGCTGTATTGGTATAGGGCTCTACAGAAGATAAAACTGCGCTACGAGGCTATACTAGCTGTGTTAGATGCCACTATTGACGCTCATGCAGAGGGTTCAACTGAAGCTGCTGGACTTCGGACAAATATGCTGACAGTCACTTTTGTTGTGCGTCTTCATGTCCTAGAAAAAATCTTAAATCTCACTTATGGACTGTCTGAACAGCTTCAGACAAAAGACATTGCAATCACGATGGCTTCCAACCTCATACGGAGTACTAAGGCCCAGCTGGAAAAGATGAGGTCAGATAAAGAGTACCAGGATACACAGAGCAGAGCCAAGGCATTTTCCACAGAGCTCGGCCTCCCAAGCAGCGACACTGCCCCTCTGCGACCAGCAAGAGCACGGAGTGTGTCCAAAGCCTTGGCAGGGTTTATTGTCGGATCATCCAGTGGCCAGAGACAAACAGGAGATGACCAAGAAAAAAGACTATACTTTGAAACACTGGACCGCTTCATCTCTGAGTTAGATCGCCGATTTACAGATAATGATGAGCTACTTAATGCTATCCAGGCATTTGATTGTTTATCTCCCCATTTCATGGATGTAGTTAAAATGGAACAGTTTGCACAACTCTATGATGAACTGATCGACACCACCCTTCTCAGTTCCCAGTGTCACACAGCAAAAGCTTTCCTTGAACTTGAGATGAAGGAGGACGTGGAGGAGGAGAAAAACATAATGCTGGCTTTGACACGACTGAAGACCATGTCTGTCGCTTTTTCAGAGGTCATCAAGCTATTCAAGATCACAGCAACAATTCCTGTCTCCACTGCATCCAACGAAAGATTCTTTTCCGTTTTAAAAAGAGTCAAGACTTACCTGCGGACCACCATGAGCGATGACAGGCTCACAAACCTCATGTTGATGGCTGTTGAGCCTGCTGTCGTAAAATCCCTGGACGCAGATGAACTCGTCAATAACTTTGCTGCTTTGAGGACCCGCCGTTATCCACTTGTGGAATAATTAATAAAGTTCATCTCAAAGTAAGATACCCAAACATCTTATTAATATGATTTCTCTTTCTCTTTTCTTCTCCCTCCCTCCCTTTCCTCTCTCTCCCTCCCTCCCTCCCTCCCTCTCCTCTTTATATTTGGACTTTAACAGTTTACAGCAGTTTACCTGGTATGTTCACGTGATATTGTTGCAATTACATAGTGAATGAAGTGAACAGAAAGAGTGAAATTGTGTCAGAAAGGCTATTACTGCTGTCTAACCCTGCCGCTTGCTATCCATGGTGCTGAAAACGGATGCATAACGGCGCATTTGACTGAATTGATTGATTGACGTGCGTAGTTAAGTGTTTGTGTCCATAGTTACTTGCGCTAGCGGGATGTGAGTGAGGCTGCATTTGAAAAAGTTCAAATTTTCCTAACCACACAGAAAAGCTACATAGCAGACTTGTCACTTTTGTTATGATTATTTGCTGGGCATGTATATTGATTGATACTGTAGTTAAGTCATGTGACTAGTAACCTTGCCATACCTTAGCTTTGGCTGAATTGACGCCACTGGTCTTCTGCAGCATGTTTAAGGGAATAATATCTAAGATTGTCTACCCGTTGTGAGACATGAACTCTAGAGAATGTCTGGACATCTTAAGCCTTGGCAGAGGTACATGCTCTCTATGTGCCCTCCTAGTTTATTGGTTGGTTGTTTGCCAGCAGGATTACGTTAAACTAGTGAAACTAAGCGAAAGGATGGCACATGGGCCAAGAAAGAACCCATTTGATTTTAGCGTGGATCTGGACAAGGGGCAGACCTAGGAATTGTTTTAATTTATACAGTATATTAAACCAAAATTGAGCATTCTATATACATATTATACATCTGCAGGATTTGGTCATATTTTTATCAATATTTTGGTTATATTTTCACCAACATTGGATTCTTTTGGATTTGGTTTCAATTTTATTGTCATTACACAGAGTACAGGTACAGAGGCAGCGAAAAAGATTATGTTGTTTTTGATCTTGTTTAGTTGGTTGTGATTGAATTTAAGGAGTTAAGCTGTTGGACCCTGGTTTAGGTGAGACATGTGAGTGTTCTTCTTGTCAGGGTTTTTGGACTGCTATAACCCTTCATGACCATGTGGGGTCCTCATTGTTCCTGTATTCCCTGTCACGTGTGTTGACTTGATAGTTTCATTGTGTTCACTTGTGCCTTGTTTGCTAGCCTTTATAAGCCACCTGGGGTCCGATTTATAACCGTTGCGTACGCACAAAACGGGGCCTGAAACGTGCGTACGCCACTTCTCACGCCAAAGTTGGGATTTATAAAAACGAACTTGACGGGAAAATTTGTGTATTTCTAAGTGTGGCATTCGACGTTCGAGGGACCAATAAGATGAAGTTTTAGTTGAACTAGTTCTTGACTTGCCTTAGGACAACGGATGAAAATTAGCAATTAAGCTAACTCCGGCATATTTATATTGATGCTCTGGCTGACATATTGATTAATGTGCACTGTCCTAATCAAATAAAAAATAAAAATAAAAAAATAAACCCCACCCCAAGAATTTCACCTGGAGAGTTAGATTAACCTTAAAGTTAAAGCACACAAGTTCATTACTAATGAAAGCTTGAGACTGGGTCCAGCATACAATTTCAATTCCTTTTAATTAATATATATAATCTTTAAACATGACTTCGCAATAAAATATGTTCAACCAACCACACTAAAGCGAACACACACACACACACAACACAAAATACAAAAAAAGGGAGGGCAAGTAACTAAATGGGGTTTAAATCAGGGTTAAATCACTTCAACCCACAACTTAAACAAACTCAATAAATGCAAACAAAAGAAAACTAACAGAGAAATTAAATCAAAAGTAATGGAGATTTATCCAAACTGATAAATCCAAATAAATAGGTAAAGCAATTAAGCCAAACCAAAATAACTAAGAAAACGAATTAAACCAAAAACATGCAAAGCAAACCACAAAACACAAATAATATCATCAATAAGATCAGTTAGAAGTCGGTTAACTGAATAGATTAAGATGAGACTGAGGATGAGGCAGCAGTCACCATACTCGGTGGCAGGTACAGCACAGTAGGAGATGCAGAGTAGGATGGATGTGTTGGCTATACAAGCCAGTGGGCAAAACAGCAGCCGGCCAACAGCAGCGTGAAGCGGGGGGGGGGGGGGGGGGAAACGTGCTGGCAGAAACCGCCCACACACATGTCAACCCGTCAGGAGTTAAATGAACATCAAAGGGGAGGAAGGGGATCACTTGCGTCGAGCAGCACAATTACGTGCAACTCGATCGATCAGCTGATCGCTCCCCGCTGCAACCGGCAGAGGAGGAAAACACTCGCATGCCCTACAATTGGGGCCGATACAGGAGACGGAAGACCCGGCCAATGAACTGCCTGAGGGATGGAAGTCAATGTTGAGGACTTGTGCAAAGTTTAGAAGGTACACAGACGCAACCAACTACTACATACCAAACAACGGCGAGCTGCACGACCCAGCTGAAAAGGCGATCAGGTGAGGCGGCCAGGTGCGGTGATAAAAGGAGGCGGGGCAGTCTGTAGCTCCAAGGCAAGAGGGCTCCCAGTGCACAACCACTCACCTTTATAGGCAGCGCAACCAACCGTGATAGGCCGGTACTGCAGCACTAATTAAAGGCCCATCCTGCTACATAAGCAAACTTAGACCCATGCTTAAGAAAGTTTTGGAGACGGGAAGTGGCGATGCAGACGTGAGGTGGTGAACTGAAGTCAGATTATTGGACCCAATTCATCATTTACATTAAAACCAACAGCTTAGTTTTGCTCGCGCGACATATCTGCTCCACCCGAGCCTTTTAATCAAAAAATATATAAAACAACTTACAGCAAATTACGTTCAGATTCTATTTAACAGTGGAGTTACAGAGCTGAGTCATTAATAGTTTTTAATATTATCTTCTAACACTGTGCGCGCAGCGTATCATCATATCGCTGCAGTGAACGTGCCCGTGCCACAGAGCGCACGGAGCGCACGGAGCACAGAGCGCACAGGAGATCACTTATAAGAAATGATGACACTTTCTAAATAATCTCCCAGTGGAGATAAGGATCCACTGATGTGAGGGAATCGGTCCGATGCTATAAATAAATAAATACTGCCGTGACAGTGGTGCCGGGATCTGTGTGATGTGTGCACGTGGATGGAAGGACGAGGAGGAAGAGAGGGTTCAGCGATTTCTGATTTCACACATTGTGTAATCCCCAGCAGCGGCAGAGTGTCAGTGTATTTTCTTTATTAGTGACATCACTGCTGTTCCATAAAATCGTTCTTCACCTCATCACAAACACCTCGATGTCAGTGTCAGAAAGTTTCACTTCCTCTTCACATCGATTGATGCCACGCCTCCGTCAGGACTCACGTTTGAAACCCGTTGGTCAGCGGCATCATTTAATGTTTCGTTCCGTTGACCATTCACCATTCATGGTTGAAGGTGGGCGTGTGGAGGGCGGATTTGGAGGCAGATCGACTTACGAATGTTTCCAGGTGGACTGTGAACATTGCGTTCAGGTGTGCGTACGCACACTTTTAGTAAGAATCCTACGCAATCCTTTATAAATCCGACCCCTAATCTTCTGTGTGCTTGCTGAGTCTTGTAATTGACACCCTACAGTTAATTTACGTGAGTTTCTGTGAGAATCTCTGCTTTAGAGGCTAATACCTGTTTTGAACCTTTTTTGTTCTTGAGATCCTTTTGTTACCTTTTTTTTGGACATCCTTAGTTGACTGTTAAATTGATCTGTTTTTAGTTGTCTGGAGTTATTTTGAGTTGCTGTTCAAACCGTGTGGAATCCTCTGCCTGACTCAAGTAAAAAAACCTTTTTTGATTCCATCCAAGCAATTCATCTCTCTCTGTCTCTACTTCTGAGTCATCACCCCTCGTAGCTCAGTGGTAGGCAGTCCGCCTTCTGTAGAGCATGTAGAATACAATAGCTTATAGTGTTGGTCATGCATTAGTCTACAAGGAACATTTTTATAAAGAGCTGGTGGTCCCACAGGCAAAAGAAAGATTTTAGATAATTGTAACGCGTTCTGGTTGCACTTACAGCTGTTGTCTCTGAAAGCCATCCTGAGAACCTGCTCTGTTAATTACTTTTCATCCTTACTTGCAGATTGGACACAGTGATATCCCGGCTCAAACACTTAGTCAGCTTCCTGTTAACAGATATGAGAAGAGGAAGAAGTGGTTTGAATAAGAGAACAAACAGTTGCCACCTTAACTATGCAACAGAAATTCCAATTTCGAAATCAATCGGTTAGAGTTACAAAACTGAGAGAATACATGTATCTCAGGATAAATTAGAGGAGCCATGTAGGCAGAGGACACTGCCAAAGATGGCCAAAGATTTTCAATTTGAAAAGACAACAAGATTCAAGAGTTTTAAAGCGCCCATATTGTGTAAAATACATTTTCTGGGCATTTACTATCTGTAATGAGTTGAAGGGGACATCACTGTCATTCACTGTCTCAGTGACTGTCCTCCAGATGCAACAGTTGTGTCTTTTTTAATCTGTTCATGCTGTCATGTCGGCCTCTGAGGCATCAATCACATTGTGAAGATTTACTGGTGCAACCCCGTTGGCTAAAGAAATGTGAACATCCATGCAAATTTTTGGATAACAGTTTAGATTAAAGTACAATGTATTATTTTGTACAAATGCTGTACAAATACATCACGTATCAGTACTTATATGTAGGTTATGAGGCAAAACTTTTGAAGTTCATCAAACAGAGAGGTACAAATTTGGGATTTTGCAAAGAATGTATTCTTTGCCACACTTCATGTAGCATATGCACAACAAGTCTGTTTTTTTTCCTCACAACTATAAAATGATTACTGGGAAAATTGGTGAATATGTTTTTAAAAGCCCTTTACTCAAATGTTAAAGACAATAAAATAAATCCTTGATAAGCTCCTCTATCTGGATAAACACCAACGTTTAATTGATTCTTAAAGGGATGTTATGGTTGTCTTACTAATATGGCTGAATTACCAAATACATTTTCATGATCCATGCTATAATAAGTCCCAGTTGTTGATGTTCTCCCCACAAACATTTCACATGGAGCGCAAATTTAATAAATGTATAAAACTGGCACGACAAACTAGAAACTGAAAGCATAAAAAAATTGACACGGATGAAATGATACTCAATTTATTTCAGCGGACAGAACAGTGACATTGTTCATGGTATTTTCAGAACTTATAAAAGTAGAGCAGTTTATTACTGTGTCATTTGTAGTTTCTTTTATTTTGTTTGTCCCAAATAGAATGACATGAAAACAATCTGTTTTAATTTACATACAAGACAATGCACAACATTATTTTTAGAGATTGACATTTTGTTTAGAAGGTTCAGTTTGTATCATTGAGTGACATCTGGTGGTTAAGTGTCATGTTGCAGCTTAATGCACCTCACCTCACCCGCCTCTTTCAAACACATTAGAGGACCTGTGGTAACTTCCTCGTCATAAAAACTCAAAAAGTTTTTAGTTTGTCCAATGATTGTTTTTTTCTAAAACGGTGGCTGTGGGGTAAAATGGGACAAATGCTGTCGATAAAGTGAGACATGAAGCACAAGTTAAGTTTAGTCTTAAACATATTTTAGTGTAAATATGTTTATTTCTAATGTCATAAACATTGTAGAAAAGCCATCATGCCAAGAAACTACACCAGGAAGACAACCTGGGGCCAAACACCCCTCGCAGAGATGGAGAGTGCAGCCGCTGAGGTCATGCAAGGAAAGAAGTCCTTAAGAAAAGCTGGAAGGGATAGGAATATTGAGAGCAGTAGCTGAGGTAAAGAGAATATTCACAGATGAGATGGAGGAGGAGCTTTCCAAACACTTGAAACATCTAGCCGACCAGTTCCATGGCCTTGCTCCAGTTAAGTGCCGTGAACTGGCATTTGAATACGCAGAGAAAACAATATCCCTGTCCCTGCCAATTGGACAGAGAAACAATGTGCCGGTAAGCTAGGGTGTGCAAGAGATCACATGAATCATAATAATCATAAATGTGCTTAATTGACCAATCCCAATCATTCTGGTACTAGTCTGATATTAGTTTTGGAATGTGTGGTTGTCAAACTAGCTGTCATGTGTTGTTATGGTACTTTTAAAGTGGGTAAAGACCACTTTTTAAAAAACAATCATATATTCACTGCCCTTTGTCCTGAAGACATTCTGATCATTTCAATTGCTAGAAAACATCCTGAATTAATGGGAAATGTGTACATTTTACTGATATATCATTTTAGCTCGCCTAGAGGATAGATAGATAACTTTATTCATCCCCGAAGGGAAATTAATTTGTCATAGCAGCCAGTACATTTGAATACAATAAAATACAATAAAATACAATACAATAGAATAAAATATAAAATATGAAGGTAGAAAGAATAAAAACAGAAACACAAGATAAATGGGTAGATAAGGTGCAGTGGCAGATGATGGTAATAGTACTGATGATATGATGGTAATGTTATTGTTAGACAGTATATACAAAATAGTACAGTATATATAGTATATAATATATATTTATATATGAAAGTAATTATACCAATATAATAGCAGTATATAGTAATAATAGCAGCAACAGTATATATAATAATAATAATAGTAAAATATAATAATAATAACATGTACACATGTATAAATATGTGTATATAGACTTATATATACAAAGAATATTTAAAGGGTATGATATAATATATGATATATAGTACGAGTATAAATATAAGTATTTGGCGATACAATAGATAATATAATATACTATGAGTGTAAGAATATGTAGACTGAGTGTGCAAAAGACAATATTATTGTATAAAATTATGAATTGAGACAGGTATGTTTAGTGCAGTTCTGTGATGGTGGCTCTGACAGAGGTAGATGCGTTGTACAGTCTTATTGCGTTTGGGAGGAACGATTTCCTGTATCGTTCCTTAGAGCCGCGGGGTTGAATGAGTCTGTGGCTGAAGCTGCTCCTTAGCTTGTCCAGTGTTATGTGGAGGGGGTGAGAGGGATTGTCCATGATTATCAGCAGTTTTGCCAGCATTCTGTCCTCCACCACCTCCTCCAGGGTGACAAGCGTAGAGCCAATGTTAGGAATTTAAATTCTAGATGGTATTTGGGTCTGACTGAAACTATTTGCAACTAAAGGGGGGGGGGGAAGCATGAGCAGTTGGGCCATATATAAGGCCTTTATTCAAATGATTTATAAATAACCCTTGCTGCATATTGTTAATAATGAATCTTATAATTGTTCTGAATTCTAACTTTTGGTATTAAACCATTACTCCCTTAGAGTCATTCACAAATATATTACAAGCAGCTGCCTGATAAGTTCTGGAGGTCGGACATGGTGACTTTGTTGACATTGTTTTGTTTCGTTGTTTTGGATTCGAGGATACTAATGTTTACATCAACAGGACATTGTTTGAATATAGCAGGAACATCATATTCCTTTCTCCAATGGCCCACATGGCATCAGCTGGGTCGAGGACTTTCATGAAGAGAACATTTGCTTAGCAACTATCAGAGTAGTAGACGCGTCATAGAGAGCGCTTCTTGTCACTTCCTGGATTTCTGTGCCAAGAGGCGTGGACATGCCTGTGCACCAACAAGGGAGAACCAAATTGATTTGCGGTGACTCCCCTTCAATCTTTCATAACCAATCATATTAAATCTACTGTTATAACTATATCAAACCCCTTTTGTTCGGGGCCATTATTGACTACCTATTGCTAACTTAATTAGCCTAGGCTGTGATAATTGTCCATAGCTATGTTGTTAAACTTTTATTGCATCTCAATAAATATTTAAATTGGACCAGTCCGATTTAAATCGGCTCTTCTCTTATTTAGGATAAACCAACACGCCTGACAATTTGGTGACCCCGACGTGATCCTAAGAGAAATTTTTGACGGACGTGATCCTGAGGAGGAATCTTTTGACCAGAAAGACCGCAGACCTCGAGGTCTAGGCTGCTCCGATCAATCCTCCGCAATCTCACAAGAGCTCTAAATCACATGGTAGGCAGAAACCTGTTAAAGCAAATTCTGTATTAGTTAGATAGTCATTGTTATAGGTGTGAGAGTGTGGTGGAGAGATCGGAGGTAAGTTATAAATAAGTTCTGTGTTTTTTGAGATGCAATGAAATGGAATGAGATAAAGGAATGGAATGAAATGAAGGGGAAATGAGATAGAGAAACCAAGAGAGGGATTTGAGGTTTTTTCAGCTTGGCGCAAAAGATTTCAAAATTTGACGATTCAAACAACTGTTTGCAAATACTGCAACCTATATTAGGTAGGGTGTGTTTAGGAGGAAGGGGTTAGCGTGCACAAAAAGAGTGAGGGACTTAACTGCCAAACACACTGTTGTTTAATCGGTCCTAGGTGGATAGAGATTCAGGAACCACCATTGCAGTGGGATCTGGAGACGGGGTGCTCGATCCGACGGTATCAGGTGCTTGACGGCCAGAAACCCTGTTGAATGTGGAGCCTGGGACAAAGATAATAAGGGTCTGCGAAAATATTGTGTACTGGGAAGTTGGTGCTGCTATGACGAGACCAGACGCTTAACTGCAACCAGTCACAAAGCTTTGGAGGGGCCCTTGAATTTGGAATATAACGGCTGTGAAAATATTGTGGGTCTGTACGTAGCATCTGTTTCGACGGGACTTAAGCTTAACTACCCAGACTGCAACTTTGAATCAAGCCTAAGATTAGTTAACGCGACTCAGGTAATTATATAGGATAAGTCTGCAGCAGGCACCTGTGTCTGACGAGACTGGAGCTGGACTGACAGACGTCACCGTTGCCTGAGTCGAGCCTAAAAAATGGGGTAAGACGCCAAGTTCCTATTAATATTATTGTGAGCTCACCTGAATTGTACTAGTTTTGTCAAATCTATGGTGATTCAGCACTGAGGCTGATCACCGTAGGAAGCTGTCTGCTGTTTTGTTTTTGTCTCCGTGGAGCTGCTGTTGCTGCAGGCGCCACGGTAACGCTTCCATATGTACATACATATATGCAATGTCCGTTTTGGCTTATGTGGTTTATTATTCATAACACAAAGACCTGAGAGGATTTATTCTGGCTTAGTTTTGTCAAAGTTATTGTGTTGTGCCTTTCACCTTTAGAAATCAGAGCTTATTTGAGATTTTCAGACAGTGACTGAAGACGTAAAAGCAGGGGAACACTGCAAATAAAAACCTGTTTAAATCGTTGCAATCACTATTAGCTCTGTGTAAAACGCATTGATCATAGAATTAGTTTTCAAGGATGTTTTTGTGACCTAGACACGCATTTGTTGCTTGAATCAGGCCCAAATTATAAAGCACAGAGACATTAATATTCTGTTTTGCACCAAAGGTGAACAGAAAAGTTAGTTTTTTAGTGTGTTCCCTTCTCTCAGGAGAGGTGTCGTGGTTAAATATAGAGTTTTAGGAGGTCGATGTGGGGATATTACTAAGATTCCTATTTTTTGCTTCGTGCAATTGAACTAGTTTGAATTAAAGAGTTTATTATCAGGGCATTTATTTATTATCAATCACTGGCTTAAAGAGCTTATTCTGAGAGGAAGTTAACATACCTGATATCAGATTTAACTTTGTGCTATTGTTATAAACAAAATAGCGACTAGAAATTCAAACTAAATTGGGACAAAATAATTTATTTTTAGGCTGCCTGGAATCACAAAAAATACTAAATCTAGGTTGAATGAAAAAGTGTGACTATGAAAACGAGAGTGGAGGAGATGAAAAAGAGTCAAGGTCACACTGCTGACTGAGACACAGAAAAAACTGACTGAGCGAAAAACTGACTGACAGGAAAACGACTTTTTCCTAGAAAAAATAGGAAAATAGACTAGAGGCTATACGCCTGCCATCTGATGTATGTTGTATGTATGGACGGGAGGCGTAAACTTGTAAAGAACGTAAAAGAATGTTGATTAGAATTTTGAGAGATTAACTGATGACGAGAAAGATAAAGCTATGTTTAGGAATAAGAAAGATCTATAGGAGTGAGATGTTTCAATTCAGTAATATCTTGCTCTGAGATGAATAATAGAATGTAAAACTTGAGGGGTAAAGAAAGTAGGGGAAGAGATGTGGGAATAGAAAGATTTTGTACATGCACAACAGGAGGAATGGGAGGGAGATAAGAGTGTTTGGGAGTCTGAAAGCCATCTGGGCAAGGCCAAAAGCTTTACAGCTTGCAACTGGCATTGACCACATAAGGAGGCTTGGTTGTTTGTTTCTATGTTGGGTTGTTTGTTTTTTACTATTGCTTCATTCAGAAGTAATAAATTCCAAACTTAATTGTTAAAATTATACTTTTTAGGCACAAATTTGTGGTTTCAGATATTTCAAATATATCCAATCCATTAGAGGAAAGTATTTCTACATAAAATCAGATCATTTAATATCTTATTTTTTACCTAGCACTGCAGGGATAATAGACACCAGTTTAATACTTCACAATTTATTACTTTGATTCATAATGTAACTTCAATGATGAGTGATTAACCAAACCTTACAAAATCACTTTTGTGTCCTTTAAAAGTCCATCTCTGAGTACAGTTAAAATTTAATGTTTTTAGATTTTTTTTCTTAGTTTTTTGATATTTATTAGCCATCTACACCCTTGAAAAGTGTCATCCTCAACTGTGGTTTTGTGACAATGAAACGATAATTGGTTTTAGTATGGAGAACTTTATTCTCTGATGCAATGAGCCCTGTGAAGCTAGACAGAGCTGGTCTGCTTTGTTCTGCTCGAGTTTGATGAGAAGGGAAAATCTATCTGTTCTCTTTGGAATATAAATTCATACTCCACCCCTTTTTATTTTATTTTTATTTCACAACAATTTATGTTGAAACAATCATCGATTATATCTGTGAGCATAATCCAACAACTGTTTTATATCAAATGAAAGCAAAGGATAATTGTTTCAAAAGAGGGATTAATGTTTGAGTCTTGTTGAAATGCTCTAATACTTTTATTTTTTAGAGCTGAAGTCATTCATGTGCTTACGATGAACCAAATCAATCATATGAGGATGAGAAATTCGACCTAAACTTTAAAATTAATTCTGGGCTCTCGGAAATTAGCAACATACAAAAATTTAGATCTTTGAATTAATACTTTTGCCATTTTGGCCTCTATACACCAACTGGTTGCTGATAAAGGGTATTACACCTCGGGAAAACTAAAGATTTTAAAGCTCAGGTTACAACTGGTTTGAAATCACTGGATTTGCTTGTTTAATTGTATAATAAATTAGGTTTTATTTAATATTTTGTTGATTTTTGTTTTGTTTTATTTTTGTCTTTTTTATTGTTTAATTGTTTAATTTTAAATAAAATTTTGATTTGAATTTAGATTTAGAGTTAGATTTTGAATTTTGATTCTGATTTAGACTTTTTACAGACAGAGATACACACCCCTGACATACCACCACGACCAACACGACCAACCAAAATACACACACATTCATCGACATGTCACAGCGCTACAAAAACATTGAGTGGCTGAAGTAGAGGATCTGGTTTATTCTGAGTCTTTCCCTTCTGTTTAGAATACTGATAAGTGTGCTGTTCTGGAGGAAGCATCATTGACAGGCTGAAGAAAAATAAATAATAACCTGTCGAAAAACAGTGTGTTTATCCCGAAAGATGGCCGCCGCCCCTGTCCAGACCCCCACCACCCTGCTGCAGCTTCTCTCTCAGCTGGAAGACGCAGCCTGCGAGGACGAACGTCAAATCCAGAGTCTACGAGAGATAAGTATCGACCTTCAGTAACGTGCTGATATTGCTCTCGAACAGTTGCACCAGTGCAGAGCTTCTTTCGCAGCGAACGAGGAGAGTAGAGACCAACTGAGACGGGATGTGATGAACGGCAAACGCCAGCCCAACCAAACTCAGGACGCAGCAGAAAACCACAGCAGAGCGAGCATGGAGCTGCAACGCAAACTCAGGGAGGTCAGCAAAGAGAGGGACACTCTCAGCCAATCAAACACCCAACTGAGAGAAAGTCTGCAAAGTGCAGACACCGAAAGAATCAGTATGAAGCGACAGTGTGAGGAGGAGGTGGCTGAGCTAAGCAACAACCTCAGAAGTGGAAAAATCACGACTGGAAGTTCGGAGAGAAGTCCAAGAGCTGCAGACTCGTCAATCAGGGGAAGAGCCCCTTAATCAGATGGCTGCCGTATTAGGATTACATTTGGAAATAGCAGGCGCAGTAGTGCAAGCTAGGAACCTCGAAAGAGACAATCAAACCATTCGTTCAACCCCCTCCCTTCAGAACAAGAGGGGGGTACGGCCGTGGTCAGTATAGAGGTCAAACAAGAGGAAACTCCAATACTGGATGCTACATATGCGGCCAATCTGAACATTGGGTCCGAGACTGCCATTATGAGGGATCACCACCTAACCCTAACCTTAACCCCTACAGAGGGCAAGGCCCCCATCGCGGAGGACCCCCAGGACGAGGCAGAGGAAGAGGCATGCCCCCCCGCACCCATACCTGATGCCAACTGCCGCCCGGGAACACGGCAACGGCTATGACCAATGAAGCTGCCCAGTGTCCACAGAAGGTCACGTTATACCCCCCAATTAGACCCCATAGTGACCTTTTAAAACTAATGGAGCGTCCATCCCGTTATCATGTATAAATACAGCCCAATACCCACTTTTAAACAAAACCCTCACCGCCATTGAATTAGGAAAAACAGTCACGTGGATTATAGGTGACATTATAGCCACATTTTTATATGTCACCCCCTACAAGGTCAACTCGGACCACAGCATCACTAGAGTTCTGAACTTTAAAGCAATTACCTTTACACTGGCCCCGACAAACCAAAAGAGCTCAGGTGCTCAAACACTCTGATATCACCTGAAGGATCCAAACCCATCAACATGGCCAATGGAATGATATTGGAAACACACGCCCCACATAACTCCAAGGCCCTCTCCCAAGAAGTGATCAAACTCAGAGAAGATCACCAATCCAACCTAGCCCAGTTATTTCTCAACCAGGCCCCTGGACCCACACACACCAGTAGGAAACGGACTCAGAAGAACATAGAAATACTCTGGTGGCATCAACACATGACAACTCTGGTAGAGAACTTAGTACACAAATACGATACATGCAATTCACACATCACTTAAAAGACCATACAAATGCCTATGGGCCGTTTCCCTGTTTCTAATGCGCCATTCAAAACGCTGACCACCGAGTACAGGGCAATTTAGAATAGGAGTTTGATTCACCCTCCATGTATCTATTGTAAGACTCTTGTAAGCCTAAAAATAAATATGTTTCACCACTTAAAGAGGAATAAATCTGAATCCAATTGTTGTGCAATAGTAGGTAGACTTGACGTTGGCTAATTATTAATAATCATGAAATATGATTATTAAAATAATAAAAGATTATTTATTAAAAATAATCAAAAATTATAAGGCCATTACTTATCGTAGAGGGGCACCACCCTGGTAACAGGGACCAACGAGTCAATCTATAAATATCAGTCTCATAAAGATAAATGTCAAATCAATAATCTCAATATTTAATATTAATAATTATTTAATTAACACTGAAGGCTTCTAAGTTCGAGCACAGGCAATCATAATCCAGCTGCAATCACATACATATGCATAAATAATCACAGACTAGAGATACTTTAATTACAAAAGCATTTATTAAAGGGGAAATAAAGTTATAATGTTATTCAATGATTCATCATTTTAACAAGCTCCGATATTTCAAAGATAAACACAGCAGCAGCACTTATCACAATTCAGAAAATACATGTAAAACCGGCGGTCTACCTATGTATGTCTGTCTCTGTGTGTGTGTGTGTCTGTGTCAAAGTGTCTCTCTGTGTGTGCATGTGAAATAAAGTTAGTGTTATTTAATGATTCATCATTTTAACAAACTCCCATATTTCAAAGATAACAACAGCAGCTGCTTATCACAATTTAGAAAAACACATGTATTCATCTATGTGTATCTGTGTGTGTGTATCTGTCTGTGTCTATCAATGTGTCTCTGTGTCTGGGTGGGTGTGTGTGTGTGTGTGTGTGTGTGAGAGAGCGAGAGAGAGAGAGAGAAAAAGAAGGGGGCGTGGCGATGACGCAGTCACGTGGTGACGTCACATTCAAGATGGCGGCCGATCATGATTCGTGGAATCAAGGCCTAAAAACTCTCAAAATGGCGGATTGACTACAAAACAAGATGGCGGAGCCGTTATGAATTGAGATTGTCCACTGTTTCACGGTCTGGTTCTGTACAGGATGAGGTCATCGACTGTACATGTCTCCTGCCAGAGGACTGGATTAGTTGCCCCAGAATCCTGCTGAGGGCCCATTCCCTCGAGGATTTTCCTACTTGGTATGCGAGATTTAAGGAGCACTGAAGGTTTGTGCTGAACTCTTTAATTTGTCAGCTTTTTCTATGTTTGATGTTGTAAAACATTATAGATTCCAATTAGCTGATTTAAAACCCTACGGTCAAGCTGAGTATCCTCCTAGTCTCTGGTTTTATTTTGTCTTCTCAGGTTATCGTCATATTCACCTTTTACCCAAAGATGGGACCAGTATTTTTTCCCTCCTCCTTATTTGTACACATTGGGATAACAGGACTGGAATAAATTTCAGGGCTTACTATAAGAATTGCTTTTAATATCATTCTTATTGTATGTTTAAAAATACTATGCCAAAAAATAAGTGACTGTTCTAAATTATTTATATTACACACACACACACATATATATATATATATATATATATATTTATACTATATATCATATTTTTGGTTCAAGTTCCAACATGTGTGTTCCTGTGACTGACTTGAAATGTCTCTTGTTTGAGTTAGGGAGGCAGGTAAGATCAATGTATTGTCTTTTCTTTACTTTTGGTTGAAATAAGTAAATCAGTTGAGATTATAGGTAGTTTTGGCTGTGCTCTTCATAAAGCTTTTTCGAGCTGATTTTTAAAAAAAATCACTTTTGTTTTGGACTGCAAATCTGCTGTGGCACTGGTCATCTTTGGGAGTGGGGAAAGAGGGGAGCCAAACTTATATGTTAAATGCAGGTTTCTCCTTGGCCAGGAGTGACACCCTACCATGAAGCATTTTGTTGAGTGCACAATGCATTAACCGTAACATAGATAACACTATTTGATCTCTCCTATTTCCACCCTTTACTGTATTAACTTTAACACTCTTCTAAATATTATATAAAAGCCTCTCTCTCTCCTCTCTGCTTAACTATGTTTCCTGAACACACACTACAACCAGTTTCACAGCCATATCATAATAAATAAATTGTAACAATATTAAAATGTTTGAAATCCTGGCCCTTTGCCAACAAGCTCAGATCAGAGATCCTGAAAATGCTGTTTTCCCCTCCATTTTATAAGTCCTTACCTTTGTCACTGGGGCATGATCACAGATCGTCTGTTAGTCAAGCAGGCTTCCAGAGACAGATGTCTTCTGCCATCACAAGTTTGTTAAAAAAAACAATGCATTTTGGACATTGTAGCCAATACATGACATCTTCTACCCATTAAACGGAGATACAGCGGAACAAGGAAGTCCCAATATGCAATTTATATACTAAGTATACCATGTACTTACAAAATAATGATTCACACAGGTGACAACAACAACACCATCCCCGTTAAGTAATTTTGGTATAATGTATTTATTAGATGAAACTGTTGGATACACACACAAAGATATAATGTATAATGATATAATCAAAATGGAAGTCCATGCTCTAGTATAAGGACACGAAAAAACAAGTTTTCCTCTATGACAACTTCATAGGAGTACACTCAATCGGCTTTTATTAATTCATTTGCAGTGCTTTTTAAAACTATTAAGGGTGATGAGGGGATAATTATTTTAAGATTTGCTGTGTGCTTTATCATCCAATAGACATTCAATTAAAAAGACGTTGTATTCAATACCTGGGAAGAAAGAGGTGTTCAAAATAATTAAAATGAGATTTAAACATTACATTCATTGCAGATAATTTAATATACCCACCCCGCTTATTTAATAAATAAATTAAACATTTTACAGAAGAGTTATATAATATCTATAAGGGGCACAGCCGAATCTGACCAAATTTTCGGAGTTATCTTTCTCAACTTTACTGATTATTTCTTGCCATAAACTAATCAATTGTATTGGATAAATATGTATTATTATTATTATTATAGTTGTTTATGGCTGTGTAGCTTTATTCTCCTGCCTGCTTTCTGGACTACCTCTTAAATAATTCATGCTGAATACATTGTGTTTGGAAACTGCATTACAAGTGCATAGGCTGATGAATTTTTGACTAATCATTATCTTGATCCCGTTCTGACACAGAGTCATCATCAAATAACGAGGGCAGATAAAGTTTATGAATAATACAGAGCTCTGCATATTTAATTTTTTATAACATTGTGTACTTGCTTGCCGAACTTGATGTATTATATCACAAAAGGTCAACTCTGCGAAAAAAAATTTATCTACATTTTGCAGATTTTCGGTTGAGAAGCAATTGTAATGGAGGACTCTTACTTGTAAATTAATTCAGTGTAGTATTGATACACAGCACAGAAATCAGTTTCAGCATAATGCTTGAGATCTAATCAATTATTTGTTTTCAAATGTAAATACATATGTTGTCAGACATGCCAATCTCATAGTAAATTCATACTTACTTGCTGTCTTACCACGATCAATAGTTAGAGGGTGGAACCATTCTACGGTGCTGTTTTTAACCGAGTCTTTAGCTTCGGTACACCAGTTACCCTAGCGTGTTCACGGAAGCAAACTCTGTAGTTAATGTTTTTCCACAGTAAAAGCCTTGAGTAATCATATGATATGTGAATGTGTTTTAGTTACAGCGATTATTCACATTAAACAAAGCATTGAATCAACAGGAGCCCACGTATAATTCATTTATCCCTTTTCCATAAGTTAACTTGTACAGAATCCATTCACCTCTTGAATCGTCTGTGGCAATGAACTTCCGGTGATAGTGAAGCTGACTTGACACACGGGGGGCAGCTACACGACTGTAACTCTCAAGCGGAGATTTTTGTTTTGAGATCAACGCAATATATAGTAAGATGGCTTGGAAGATAAGACACGTCCGACAGAAGCTTCACCAGGAGGCAGTGAAGCTGGACCGGTCCTGCAGTCTCGAGGCGCCCAGCGACTCTGTGTTGTCTTCGAATGTCCGGGACAAACACCGCATGATGCATCCACGCCCAGAGAGCAACCGGAGGGACAATCAGGTCTGTTCTAAGATCGTTACACCTAACTGACTTTAATAGTTGTGAACAAGTGCCTAGCATGCGTCGTTAGTCAGTAAGTTACCAGCTGATGTTCCAGTTTAACGTGAACTTTGTTTTGTCGTTAGCTTTTCGAAGTAAAAGCCAGCGCCATAGTATCGCAGATTCGACATAACTATGAAAAATTAGGCTTGCAAAAGCCCACGTTAAATGCCACAGCCATACATAATTATGAACTGTTTGCAAGACACGTCAACATACACGTGTGCGCGTGTAAGCAGTCGTTTGTGAAGACTGAAGACCTGGTCGAGGCAGCCATTGCTTTAAATTTTAGGGCTGTCTATTTGAGGTGTTACGGTAGGGTGCATGGGACCATGGGACGGGAAAAAGGAGAAATAAAATAGAAAATACCGTCCCTTCTTTAAAACGTTTAATGAAGAAATAAAAAAAAAACTTAAATTGGAAACACTTGAATGACACTAATGATCCAAATGAGATATTATATGGTAAATTAATGACACACAATATTACTCGCATTGTTATGTTTGTAAAATTTGAAAAATAATCTATAATGTGACAAAATTATTCATTGATTGCTTTTTAAGATGGACTTATTCATGTTAAGGCATCCCTGGCCAATTTTGAGGTGGACATTGAAGGATTTCACTTTATTTTCATTGCACAGTACAAGTACTTTAGTCTCTGGAAGCCTGCTTGACTAACCCCAGCGTGATCAAGCCTCAGCGACAAAGGCTAGGACTTGTAAAATGGAGGGGAGAGCACTATTTTCAGGATGTCTGATCTGAGTTTGGTGTTGCATATTTTAAAGTGGAATTTATATAAATAGATATGTACAGTAAGAAGTAATTATGGACTAGTACAGTATTAACAGGTAACATTATAATATAAGAACTATGAGCAGTAAGAAATATATATGGAATAGTACAGTATTTACAGGTAATGTATGATATAAGATAGGGATGGGCATACTTAATTGACGATCGATTAATTGATCATTAACAATTTCATCGAGGAAATTATTTTTTCATCAAGAAATTCACTAATTACACATTTGACCACTGGGGGCAGTGGTCAGTTACTCACAGGCCTACTCAGTTACCTGCGACTGGCTGCGAGTTAACGTGTATTTCCATTTCCAAAGTAAACATGAAGATGTCACGGCGAAGCTTAGAGTGGGACCATTTTTAGTTAAAAAATGACTTGGTTCACTGCCAATACTGCAAAGCTATCCCCGAGACTGGGAGAGACGAGGAACCGGCGTTGTCTGACACGGACGAGGGGAGCGCAAAAACCGGAGCCGCGGCCAGGCTAGCCAAATTAGCACCGTCTTTGTTTACGATCTCGACACTGCCTGTGAGCACTTCCGGTCGGCGAAGCCGGGTTGGTAGCCTCGGTAGCTCTGACGATTTCGGAAATGAGACATGAACCATCGAAAAAGTGGGTAGAAGAACAAGACCCGATGTCCAAAAGATCCTGTTGGCTGTAGACAGTATTCGCACGACTGTTCGGAGTGAACCGACTTGAAACGAGTAGGCAGATAATAACTATTTTGCCAAATCTGGGGAGATGCTGAGCCTCGCGTTTGTGAACGCGCCGCCATCTTGATAATGTGCTTCGGAATAATGGATTTTTTACCTGTAGGAAACAATGCACTGAAATACATTTGTAAAAACACGTTGTAGGCTATATTAACACACACAATGAAAGACATTTCTATGCAATGACAAGGTCATTTCAGGATAGAATTCCATTATTGCACAACTATTTCAACTACTTATTAAAGTTTTATTTAGAAGTTGCATTGAGTGAAGATGAAGTGTATTTTCATAACTTACATATTCTAAAACCCCACAGCACCTGGCAGGCAGCCCCTTGCCGACTGGAATCTTTGCTGGCACTAAAATCACCCAAGAAGCTCTGGTACAAACCCTGAAGTTTGAGAAAACTCCAGATACACCCATACTTGGCAGAGAAGGTAAGATGTTGGACGTTCATCAGATCGATTGGATCAGTCATTCCCAAAGTGTGGGCCGGGGCCCCCTGGTGGGCCGTGAGAGGTCATTAAAAAAATGTATAAATAAAAAAAGTTAACTAACAAGGCCCTGAAACCATGTAAACTGCTGAGAAAGCAGCTAAACAACTGAACGTGATTTTTCTGTCGGAAAACACTGAAGCCCAGCATTGATGAAATGGCTGACAATGTATTGAAGCAGCCTCTCAGCAGAATACAATCATTATCCCTCCAAGGAAAAGCCTTTACAATATTTCATGTCAACGGAAAGAGAGAGTGTCTTTAGACCTAAAGTAGCATAACTAAGAGCAGGTCCAAGACAAGCCTTGACCAGGCCTAACTATAAGCTTTATCATAAAGGAAGGTTTTAAGCCTATTCTTAAATGTACAGATGGTGTCTGCTTCCCAAACTGAAAATGGGAGATGATTCCACCGGGGAGAGCTTCATAGCTAAAAGCTCTGGCTCCTACTCGACTTTAGGGAAGACAAATGCGCCTGAATTCTGGGAGTGGAGTGCTGTAGTGGGTTGATATGGTACTATCAGCTCTTTAAGGTATAATAATGCCATTTTAGTAAGGGCCTTGAAGGTGAGGAGGAGAATTTTTAATTATATTCTAGATTGAACAACTTTACTGTTTAAACTGTATTTATTTAACTATTTAACTACTACGGTTTAAACTTACATATTTATCTTCACTGGTTTAACTTCACTGGTTTGAAACACAGTGTCAGAATGTGGGGGAACTTATTATATCTCATGTTCGTGTTTTAGTCATCAAAAATTGCAGAATTAATAAATTCAGAGACGGCTGTGATGTCCCAATTTATAGAATTTAACTGAATTCTTATTATATGTTGTGTATGTACTGGGATGGTTCGGTTCTGTTGATCGATCTGTGTGATACTTAACTTAGTTCAGCACAAAATCACAGGTCTAAGCATCTACATCAGCTTGTCACTCATAATCATGGGACAAAAAATCTTTGATCGCTGAACCCTCGTTTTCTCCTCATCCTTCCACTCGGCTGCATCGATCAGGCAGCATTACGCACAGGTGTAACATCAGTATTTATTTATTTAGAGCAATCTGTCCGATTACCTCGCATCAGTGGATCCTAACCTCCACTGTGGAATATAATTTGGAAATAGAAGTTTGAAAGTGAATAGTTTTGATCTCCAGTGTGCTCTGTGCGTCTGATGGCACTGTCATGTTCACTGGAGCGATAACATGACACGCTCTGCTGTTTAATGGAATCTGAACATTATTTGCTGTTAATTGTTTTATATATATTGCAATTGAAGGTTTGTGTCGAACAGATGTGTCACACGAGGACAACTAAAGCTGTTGGTTTTAATGTCAATGATAAAGTGAATCAATAATCTGGCTTTGGTTCACCACCTGAAGTTTCACGAGAGGTGGCGTACGTACATTTCAGTCCCCGTTTCGTGCATAGGCAATGGTTATAAATGAGACCCTTGGTCTGTGAAAATTGGTGCAGAAGGTCAAGTTGCTGTTGTTTGTAGCCCTTCTTCGTTTGGAGACTGCAGCACCAGATCATCTGCAAACAGGAGGTACTTCTTTGTCCGGCTAATGCCCGCAATGCAGACGGTGCTAACACCCTCACCAGTTCATTGATGTATATGTTGAAGAGGTTCGGACTCGAGCTGATTGTTGTCTGACCCCCTGCTTTGGCGAAAAAAGCCAAAGCAGTGTGTTTTTTGCCAAACTTGACAGTGCACTGTTATTTAATTTAAGGCTTTTTTTAAGTCAATGATGCAAAAGAGTAATTCTCTTTTTTATTTTATTTTTTATTTGATTGTCGATAAGAGATCTGAGGGTGAATATATGGTCTGTTTCGAGTGATTTTATTTTGTCCTGTAGTTCTTTTAGTGTAATTTGGAAGTCTAGGGGCTTCTGATAGTCTTTTACCGTTGACTCTTATCTTTGTAGTTTATTGTGCATGTGTTGTTGCTGTTCATTTCTTTTTTATCGGGCCAAAGATATTGGAGAAGTGGTTTACCCATACATCTCCATTTTGGATGGGTAGGTTCTCATGTTTATTTAGTTGAGTGTTCCAATTTTCCCAGAACTGGTTTGTTTTTATGGATTCCCCAATGGCATGTAGCTGGTTACACACTTATTGGTTCTTTTTTATCCTTTATGTATATCATTTGTCATTGTTATCAGTTTTTCTGGTGCTTCTTTTTGAGGCCTTTAGGCAGTTGTGTATAAAGTATTTGAAAGCCATACTTGAGTAAAAGTACAGATATCTTAGCTGAAAGTGACTCTGGTAAAAGTCACCCGTAAGAAAATGACTTGAGTAAAAGTCTTAAAGTAGCTCATATTAAATGTACTTAAGTATCAAAAGTATTTGGTATAACCCGTCATTGACTGGCGGATTTGTCCGCCAGAAAAAGGCTACGAGGAGCCGCAGTGGCTATGTAAATAAATAATCGACGAAGAAGAAAAAAGGTGTCTCTAAGGTCGTCTTCGACAAAACACTTTATTCCGCATAGTGTTCTGGCGGGGAATTGCTTTTTGACACGCGCAACGGTTTGACAAGCATGAATGACAAAGAGTCCTGCGACACAGCTGCGTGAAAAGCAACCGACAAAAGTTGCAGAAGCATGTGCCGGCCTTGATTAAGTCCCTGCCCTTTCTACACACATCCCTACTCCCCATTGGATGGTTTAGGTCCTCGGATCGGCCCTGCCAGAATCAGTCACGGTCCTGGTTGAGCGCCGAGAAGACGATCAAACTTGACTATCTATAGGAAGTAAAACCCATAACAAAGTTTCTTATGGTGAGCCTGCGGAGGGATCATTACCGGTACAGACCGCTCGACCCCGGTTAACCACGGCAACCCGACCAACCTCCAGACTCTAAGGGTCTTGTGCTGCTCCCAACGGCAAACACGCCACCGTACCCGCACTTCTCCCGAGGCAGCGGGCACGCGATTGAGAGAGTTGCGCCGTGCGTAGAGGCGCATGTTGCGCCAACCTCTGCTACTCAAGTAACGAGCTAGTTTTGAGAATATAAGAAGTAAAAGTACAGAAGTTTGTGTTTGAATGTAGGTAGTAAAAGTAGAAAGTCGTCAGGAAATTAAATACTCAAATAAAGTACAGATGTGAAAAATCGATTTAAGTACAGTAACAAAGTATTTTTACTTTGTTGCTTCCCACCACTGCCTTTAGGTTTGATAGAGAAGCTCAATAGTCAAATATATCATTCAGGTTTTAAGGATAGCTACAGCCCTAGTATGGACAGAGTTTACTTCTGATACAGACAATGATTAATGGATCGATAATTTAAATGTGGTATCATTAAAACATCTGTCATTGACCATACTGAAACAAAACCTGTCATACAGGTTTCAGGTCATAAACATTTCAAGTTATGGAGTCTTAGACAGGTTATCACAAAGTTACTCTTCAACTATAAAATAGGTTTCAACCACACTATTTGCAATACACCTGCAAATATAAATGTTAACTCTTCAATCATGTACAATTCATATGAAGCTGTTATCCCACTGAAAAAGGGACTAGTTGGGTGCTATTTTATTAGCCTTCATCCCAGTTAACAGGGAAAAAACGGGTTATCTATAGTGTTCTTCAGTTTTGTTTTCTCTAAACATCTTGAGTCAAATCAGTAATCTGCTCTGGGATTGTTCCTTGGGACAAACACACTTCCATGCAGCAGCAACACAGCCCTGTCACATATTCTCCTTTGAAATTAGATTTAGCCTCTAGTTTGCACACCATTGACAGTGTCTTGTGAAAGCTCTTTTTAGGGCATCTAAATGCTACCAAAGATTGTTAACTTTAACCAAGAGCATTTGTACTAATAACTCGTACAGTTCCGCTGCATCTTTCCACCTTTCTTCAGCTTATAGTATGTATGTATCTCATTGAAAATTAAACACTTTATCCGTCTTGTTTTTTTTTTACAATTGCCATGATGCTTATCATCTTGTCATTGTCACTTTCACAGGTCCTGACAGAACCCTGATAGGGCGTCAGCCAGCCAAGAAAGACAAGAGGAATGGGAGAAGGGAGAAGTGGCTGAACAGTAAGTTCTTATCAACACTCAGTACTTCAGGAGGACTATATTAGGCCTGAGCACCAACCGTGTGAAGGCCCTATTGAAAATAGTCCGGGTTTTAGGGCCTGAGCACTAAATCATCTAATTATGATAAATTAACCTTTGGTGTCTTAGATGCTACAAAGGTGAAATAATTTAAATATCTGAAGAGTAATAACAGTGTTTTTGACCTGAACAGATCTATTGTATGTTTGCAGTGGTAGTCTTTGTTATGTTGGTATATGGAAACTGTACATTTTCGTCTGCGTCAAATTTCAACAAGTCGCCATGACACACGGAATTTCTGTTACTTCAGTGTACATGGTTCAATCTCCCTGAAAGCTGAATGAATTAAATCTTTGGCTTCAAGGCAGAGACAAGCACCTTCCACACCGGGCTGGCAAGATCAGTGCATTCACACGAAAGCTTGGTGTGGAGAGAGAGTATCCACTCCTAGGACAGAGGGCTGTGAGGATTCTGCATCCATATGCAACGTCCTCTCTCTTTTAGATGGGCTTTTCTGCTGTTGTCTCACTGAAAACAAAGTACAACAAAGGCTCAACATTAAACATGACTTAAGATCGACTTTATCAAGCCTACAGCCCTGTTTTGAGAAGATGAGCAGTGCAAAACATTCTCATTGCAGCCACTAATGCAGTGATAACACTTGAGTTCTCACAAAGTATAAGTAAGCAAGTTATCTTTTTGGATACAGATTAAACTTTATTAACTTGATTGTACAAAGTGATTGTAAACTTATTCTGACCTTTTTCTGACATTCAAAATGCCTTTTACTCTCAGAGATCTGCTCCATCAAACAGGCCCAAGAGGAGCAGGCAGCCAAGGCCCACAGACAGGCCATGCCTGTGGTTGGAGACCTGAGACCGCTGGCAGATGCCCTACCAGACCTCTGTCCATTTAATGGCCCAACTACTGCCACAATCTCCACTGCTCGTCGCATGAGCAGAAAAAACAAAATGTGAGTGTTTAAGCAATTTTTAGACTTTAACTTTGAACGGTAATCTTTAAAACAGCAGCACATACCGCTTTTACGGAAAAGGTGTTCCATCTCAATCAATCAATAAAATTGTATTTGTATAGCCCATATTCACAAATTACAATTCATCTCATAGGGCTTTAACAGGGTGTGACATCCTCTGTCCTTAACCCTCCGCAAGAGTAAGGAAAAACCACTAAAAACCCTTTAACAGGGTAAAAATACGTAGAAACCTCAGGGGGAGCCACTTCAATCAGGAGAGACTTGATTTCCAATTAAATTATTTATTTTCTTTTTACACGCACAGAAATGAGAATGTTAACAGTCTTTGGCATTTTAGACCCCTGTGAGATGTCATCAGGATTTAGAAGGGGGTGTAGCAGAGCACTGAACAGGAATATCCCCCGGGGTCTAGACACTGGTGGTGGTTTATCTTCTAATGTAAGTTTGGAAGGCAAATCTAATGCTCGTAGTCCTATTGAACTTGCTAGTGTGGCATCCTCTGCCCTCAACCCTCACAAGGGTAAGGAAAAACTACAAAAACCTTGACAGGAAAAAAGTAGAACCTCAGGAAGAGACGCATGCAAGGGATCCCTCTTCCAGGATGGACAGAAGTGCAATGAATGCCACTAGTAATCGTATCTTGATAGGCAGTTTTGAGTATTCTTTGTCCGCGTTCAGCTGCCACCATGATTTGGCGCTGCTATGATCCTTGATCCGTTGGCATAATCCGCGATCCGTTGAGGTCGGGGTCCGGATGAGGTGAATGTCCTTCGAGCCGGGAGGAGAATGGGGTGGAGGAGGAGTTTCGTGAGATGCTGAATGATGGCAGGCTGAGGGAGAGAGGAAAGGGACTTTTAAAGTTTGACAGCTGCTAAATGACTGGTTGACAGAACCGCGCCCGACCTGATTGGATGATAATGCACACCCCCAATCAGCTGATCACTAGGCAGGTTAAGTCCTCCTTTGGGCGTTCCTATGTATAGGAACGCCCCTGATCAGCTGATCGTCTGCAGGTTAAGTCCACCTGACTGAACTTACGCTAGCTTCATATGTGAGGGATCACTCTCCCAGGACGGACAGAAGTGCAATAAAACATGCCACGTGCAGGAAAACATCATCAAGATTAAAGTCTTCAAGATTAAAGATTAAAGTATCTAGCAGCATTTGATGAGGGTCAGCATCCCGAAGGACAACCCCAACATGACATGCCAAGCAGTCCCGCTGCAATCACATTCTATGGTCAGCAACCAGCAGTTGCTAAATATAACGTTACAAAAATAACTTTATTTTGGTAAAGGAAACATGGTTGAGACAAAAATTGGATTTCAGAATAGTTGGCTATGCTACTGTTAGATTTGAAACAAGGGAGGGATTAGGGGGTTGATGTGATACATTTATAAGGGAAGATGTGTCATTTAGGGAGATAAGTGTAGGAAATAAGCAAGAATATATTACAGTAGAGATATGGACAATTGAGGGAGAGTTTGTTATTAATTATTACAATCATTGTAGGAATCTAGAGTTATGGGAATTTCAATGTCTTTTTTGAAGTTTATTCTACATCTACAGATGGGCATCACCGTACAAAACCATGGCATAGATTTCATTTCTCAGGGAAACATTTGCTCATCTTTCTAAACATCAGAGTAGTTCCTCATGTCAATCATTGCCCTAATATTAAAATTTCTATGATAATAAGCTAACACAAATGAAAGGGCTGGATGGTAGTAGTGTGTTGGTATGTGGGGACTTTATGGCTCATAGCATATGGTGGAGAGGGTTAAGAACAGATGCTTATGGGGAGATTATTGAAGACCTGCTAGAAGGAAAATGCCGTGGTCCTTTCATTATCTTCCCTTTACCCCCAGAGTTAAAGTTGGGCTAAAAACAAGGTGTACATGAGGCTTTTCTTATCCGACTTTGAATGTCTTGGCTTAGGGAGACTCGGTTGTTCCTTTGAGGACAAAACACACTAAAACACTTCCAGAGCCATTGCTAAAAAACTCTACCCGCGGTCCAAGACGAGCAAGTTGGCAAGCAGAGGGAAGGTTGAAAAAGGACAAACTTAGAGTATCATATGAAATCTTGCACAGCCATCTATCTGATTACCAGAAAGCGGTACAATCAGCAAAAACTAATTTTATATCTAACCTGGTCTCAAATTATTATCACACGCCTCAGGTTCTTTATAATATTTGTAATAAACCCAGAAAATCAAACTCCAATTCTGCCTACACCTGTCTTCTGCGATTCCTTTCTTAATTTTTTTGTGTTCAAAATGTTGCTCCTTAGATCATCCTCAACTGTCCACTGACCATCAACCCCCTACCCCTCCCATGCTCCATGCTGTCTTTGGCCAATTTGAGCCCATATCAATAACCTTCCTATGCTAGGTGGTTCACCATTTGCAACCAACAAATTGCCCTTCTGACAGCTTCTTAAGGAAGTCTTTGACACTGTTGGTCCATGTATTATGTCATTGATTAACACCTGCCTTTAAACATGCTGTTGTACAGCCTTTGGTAAAGAAAGACAACCTTGATCCCTGTGTTCTCTCTAATTTCAGGCCCATTTCTAAACTGCCCATCCTGTCCAAAATCCTAGAGAAAGTAGTTCTCACCCAGTTGCAGGCATTTCTCATCAACAATAATGTGTATGAAAAGTTCCAGTCAAGTTTTAAACCACATCACAGTCAGGAAACAGCTCTTTTAAGAATTTCATAACGATACGATTTTAACTGTTGATTCAGGAGATTTTGCTATCCTAGTGCTACTAGACCTGACGGCCGCTTTTGACACGGTCGATCACATAATCCTAATGTCACGTCTAGAAAACTTCGTAGGAATTAAAGTTACAGTACTCAAGTGGTTTAAGTCTGACTTAACAGATAGAAGTTTTTCATTCCACCTCGATGCCTCTGTACCTGTACTCTGTGTAATGAAAATAAAATTGAATCCAATCCAAAAAGGCCCCACTTACATGCGGGGTACCTCAAGGATCCGTTCTAGGCCCTGTCCTTTTCTCTCTATATATGCTGCCCCTAGCATCAATCTTTGAAAAACATAATGTCTCCTTACACTGCTTTGCTGACGACATTCAAATATACTTGCCCCTGAACCACGAAACCAAGTCATCACTGAAACCTCTCCTAGAGTACTTCAATGACGTTAAATCATGGATGGATTCAAACTTCCTCATATTAAACAACAATAAGACTGAGGTTATCATTATTGGAAAATCAGAACTGCAAGATGTGGACAAACTTGGGCCGCTGGCTTCTTATACTCGCTCAACTGTAAAGAGTCTTGTTGTTCTTTTTGACAGGGCTTTTAATTTTGATAAGCAAATCTCCTCAGTAGTCAGAGGTAGCTTTTTTCAACTGCGACAAATTGCAAAGGTAAAAGCCTACCTACCACAAAAGGACCTAGAGAGAATTATACATGCATTCTTAACCTCCCGTCTGGATTAGTGTAATTCCCTGTATGTAGGCTTAGACAAATCATCCATTAAAAGCCTGCAGCTAGTCCAAAATACTGCGCGCCTGCTGACTAGGACAAAAAAGAGAGACCATATGACACCCAAGTTGCGCATCCTATACTACACTGACGAATCTGTCACAGATTTGTTTTTAAAATCTTACTTTTAACTTTTAAATCTCTTAACAGGGGGCTTTGGCTGAGGGGTAGAGTGGCCATCCTCCAACCTGAAGGTCTGCAGTTTGGTCCCCAGTTTTCCCCATCTGCATGCCGAAGTGTCCTTGGGCAAGATGCTGAACCTCTAATTGCCCTTCATAGAACAGCAAAAGTCCTGCCAATAGATGCACTGTATGAATGTGTGTGTGTGAATGGGTGAATGTCAAACTATACTGTAAATCGCTTTGAGTGGCCATCAAGACTAGAAAAGAGCTATATAAATACAAAAAAAAAAAACATTAACAGATTGGCACCGTCTTATTGATCAGAACTGTTAATTATGCACAGTCCACTTAGGGAACTGAGATCATCCACTCGACTGCTCCTCGACAAACCTCAGACAAGACTAGTAACAAGAGGAGATTGCGTATTTTGTTTTATTATTTTTAGTTTACATTAATAATTGTATTTTATTTGTATTACTTGAACTGTAATGTTTTACGTTTTTACTTTCCTTTGGTTGTACTACTCCAACTGTAAAGCACTTTGGTCAACCAAGTTGTTTTTAATTGTGCTATATAAATAAAATGGCCATTCACATTGACATCGCTAAACTGGCTTCCGGTTAAATCTAGAATAGAATACAAAATTCTCCTCCTCACCTTCAAGGCCCTTAATAATATGGCACCATTATACCTGGCATTTGGTAGTGGTGGTGGACCATGATTGAGGTTGCAGCTGATGGTGGATACTGATGGCGGCAGTGGACAATGACTATGGACTAAAGTGGCATCCGATCGTGATTGTGGATCCTGATCATGGCTGCTGACCATAGACTATGATTACAACAAGACTGCTTGATACACACTATTTTCTCCTCAGATACACAACCATTACTCACAATAATCCATCAATTCATTGACCTTCCATTATGCTACAAAGAGTTTATTCTAATCAATACTGCAAATAATGTTCTCCATTACACGTGGTATCTATTGCACTTCTGTCCATCCTCGGAGAGGGATCTTTCACATGTGACTCTCTCTGAGGGTTCGAAGTTATTTTTACTTTGTTAAAAGTGTTGTTTTGTAGTTTTTAGTACGACAAATTTTGATTTGTGAATATGGGTTATTTAACCAGTTTGCAGTCTTCAATGCAAATGTTGGAAATATCTGTGTGATGTCAGATTCCATGTATTAGTATTCTTTGTTATCATTTTCCTGTTTGTTGTCCCCTGTCTCGTCAGGCCAGTGAAGAGACCTGAGCCAACAGATTTCAGTCAGATGAAACAGTCACAGAAACGTAAACTCCTGTAAGCAGGTTTTTCCTTCTTTCTTTTTTTTTGACTCTGTGGTTCATTCAAAATTCCTACACATTTAGCAGTGAATTTCCAAACGTCTTAACAGTGTTATGTTTTGTTATTATCACAGAGAAACCGAGAGCAGCCGCTTCAGTGATGTTATAAAGACCCTCTGTGGAAACATGAACCCTCTGGCTGATATTGGTGAGCAGTTGAGGAAGAGGATGAGACAGGAGGAAGAGCACAATCCCAGCTAACAGCAGCAACAGCAAATGTTAAACTGGGAGAGATCAAGCACTTCTACTGACTCAAATTAAATCCCAACAGGTTTTTTACTTTTTCTGGGAAACTCGACCCTGCCCACTTTGGTTAAAAAGGAGGAAGAACCTGAGAACTGGTACTCTCATCAGTAACACGTCAGATGATGACAGGTCCCATATAAAGATGCAAAAATGGTTGGCAAATGTCAAAATGATGGCTAATGCACATTTTATCGCAATAATAAAATGTTCAATTCATTTATCGCTCATTTGATGTGTATTCTCTACATCATCCTTTACAGCACTGATTTAGGTGCCCAAGAAAGTCACAACCTGAATTCTGATGGGCAGCAAATGGCAAACAGATGTGATGGAAGTTCATCTTGAGATTTGAAATAATGAAATTCTCAGACTGGAGGTGCTTTTGAGTCTTTATAATAATAAGCTCTGCAGAGTTTATACAACAAGCACGGCTGCAAGTTAAATAAAGCAAGAACTTATACAAAGAGCAGTTCACAAAACGATATGAAAAAAAGAAGACATGCCAGAACTAATACAAAGAGGTGCTTTATTAATTGTAATATGACTTAGATATGAAATCCTCCTCTGTGTCTATTTGCTGTGTTCGTCCGCTGTAGCAAACTCCCTGTTTGCCAAGGCCACAGAAGTGAGGATCCTGGTCAGGGGATTTCTTCAACCTTATCCAGTGGTCAGTGGAATTTTCCAGTGAGAATTCCACTGACCAGTGAGCCACAATTTGAATGAAATTATTGTTATCAGTTTTGAGTTTGTCAGTGAGCTGAACATCTACATCATGGGTGATTGTGGCCGATTTTCTAACCAGAAAGGTTGACCTATCAATCACAGTCTTCCACATCCGGCATGTCAAAGTGTCCTCAAGCAAGATACTCAATTCGTGAATAGCATCTACTGTTAAGCATTTTGATTGGTCATCAAGATTTGAAAAGTGCTATATGCAAAAATATTTCAGCCACTTGAAAATATATGCCACATAGTATAAATTCCCCATTCCCTATATTTAATAGTCAAATTTCTAAAATTCTTGTGTAATGTAAAAATGTATCAGAAATGATACATTTTGATAAAAAAGTTGAATGCTTGAATTGTTGAATCTCATCCTAGTACATTATAATTGCAGAAAGCCTCACAATAGACCCTCAATATGTCTTGGTTGTCATATATGATTGTGAGTAATGCGGTCAAGACTAACATTTTATAATAAAATCTATAAATATAATTTTAACAATTTTGGTGATATTTGTCATCATTGTTTTGAAATTTTGAGCCATATTATTTGAAAAGTATTATCCATTACTTGTACACTAAAAGTTAGGGGAACACGTAAATCACCCATCAGATCTCTCAAATGTTCCAGAGTGTCATCAGAGGAGAGCAGAAGAAGAAGCAGAGGTAGTGAACCAGGGGTGTTTCAAAATTTGACCAAGTGTTATCCATTACTTGTACACTAAAAGTTAGGGGAACACGTAAATCACCCATCAGATCTCTCAAATGTTCCAGAGTGTCATCAGAGGAGAGCAGAAGAAGAAGCAGAGGTAGTGAACCAGGGGTGTTTCAAAATTTGACCAAGTGTCAATTCAGTGAAATGTGTAACAGGGAGTACCAGGGGCACGAGGGTCTTTAACTCACGCCCATGGGTGAGCACTCAGTTTTCGGCCACGCAGATTTCATGAAAATGAATTAAATGACTGTAGAACTTTGTCCAATACCATCGCATGGGGCATCTGAGCAGGGAACACTATGTTCATTACAATACACAAATTTAATTAAAACAGGGTATCAAGGAATTAGTGAGGCTGCTCCTTTGCGATGTATAGGTTTCACCCCCCTTTACAGAACACGCTCCGCATGATTACAGAAACCAAGTTTTCGACAACACTCAATGGGAAAAGTGCAATGGGAAACACCCGGGTGAAGGGAGAGGGAGAGTGTGTCTGTGTGTGTGTGTGTGTGTGTGTCTCACTCTCTCAAATGTTCCAGAGTGGCATCAGAGGAGAAGCAAAGGCAGTGAACCAGGGGTGTTTTGAAATCTGACCAAGTGTCAATTCATTGAAATGTGACTAAAGCCTGAAACATGCTTCTGCGTTTTCACGGGCCCGTAAGCGCAAGAGCCCTTCCGGGTCCCTTACGTGCTTATGTATCCCTCCTTACGTGCTGACGGGTGTCGACCCCCTTTTCTAAAATTTACGGCAAAGCTCCACAAGCTCACTCAGCCCGCAAGGCTGTGATTGGTCTGCTCTACATCCCTTCTGGAGCTACATTTCCGGTTTCATGCCCCATAATACCGGCAGAAATCACGGAAGATTTAGAAGAACGAATATGGACCAAATAGAAGAGCACTTGGCAGAAGATATCCGATAGTATGATCACTTGTATAACCTGTCACTGACTGGCGGATTTGTCCGCCAGAAAAAGGCTACGAGGAGCCGCAGTGGCTATGTTAATAAACAATCGACGAAAAAGAAAGAAGGCGTCTCTAAGGTCGTCTCGACAAAAAGCATTACTCCGCCTAGTGTTCTGGCGCGGAATTGCTTTGTAAGACGCGCAACGGTTGGGGAAGCATGAATGAAAACGAGTCTTGCGCCACAGCGGCGCGAAAAGACGCAGACGCAGTCGCAGAAGCATGTTTCAGGCTTAAGTGTTAAAGGGAGTACCAGGGGCGCGAGGGTCTTTAACTCTGGCCGATGGTTGAGCCCTCAGGGTGGGGGCTTAAGAGTGGGCTGGTGCTCGTGCTTGTTCTGGTGCTGGAGGTGGTTCTCTGCGGAGGGGGTACTTAAGTCCAGAGCCGGTGGGGTCCCTGGGCTTGGCTGGTGCTGTAAGTGGGCCAGTGGATGGGGGTTTCCTGGAGCTCAATGACTCAGACTCAAGTGCAGCAGCAGCAGCAGCAGGATGAGCTGCACATTTATCACCTGTCCTCATGAAGTGGCCTCATGATAGGGAAACAGTGGTTACTAAATACAATTTAGCAATCAATTTTTTGTCCTATTGGCTATTCATTCACCATCCCTCTTGTGATGGAAACCTTGAAATACAAGAGGCTCAATCAGACAATTTTTTTTCTTCTTCTTCTTCTTCTTCTTCAAGAGACTTAACTTTTATTTATATCATTTCATGAAATAAACGAAAAAAATAACACTTAACATCACGATTTACACAAGAAAATGACATGTCACACACCCACACGGAATTTAAAAATGAAGGATCAGTGAACCGTCCCTCTCTATTGAACATAAAACCTGTCTTATCCCCCACTGAGATGTAAAAGCTTCCAGGTTACTGGTCAGGCTGTAGAAGGCGTGTTCTATTTTAACGTGAGTTGCTACCAAGCCTTTAAAACACTTCACCACATCTGTCCAGCCTACCTCCAACATCTGGTTCTTCCTGCTCTTCCAGGTGGCCAGTTTAGTCATGCCATACAGGAAGTTAACCAGGACGCTTGTTTCTCTGTTTCTTTTTATGTATTTAGGCTCAAAAACAAACAAAGGGAGAGAAAAATTCTCCTCCAGAGCCTCCACCAACTTTATTTGTCTAAATAAACCCTCTAGTCGAGGACAAGTCACCACTAGGGGCTCTAGAGTCTCCCTGTCACCACAGAAACCACATCCCTCCCCAGTGCTCGGGTCCAGGTGAGCTCTGTGTCTGTTTGTAGCTGAAGCTCCATGTATAATCCTCCACAACAGGAGGTTTATACATTACATTACATGTCATTTAGCTGACGCTTTTGTCCAAAGCGACTTACATTTTTAGAACACTCAACATTTATGAGGGGCCATTTAGGGGTTCACTCTCTTGCCAAGGACACTTAGGCATGCAGATGGGAAAGAGTGGGATTCGAATCGGCAACCTTCTTGTTGCAGAACACCCGCTCTATCCCCTAGGCCACGCTCTCCCCTCCTTAGACAGGACCCTCCCCTCCTTATACAGGACCCTTCACCTGCCTTCAGGGGTCTAGCCTGCAGTACCTGATGTTGGTGACGTCACAGAGTGTTTCCAAGGATGCCTTTGTGAGATGGCCCAGTTTGATGATGCCTGCCTCAATAAACTTATCCTTAATGTTGTAGAGGAAAAGGTGTCAGTTCTCAGGAAATCATTGTAGAACCACCGAGCTATAAAACGGAGTCAGCCCGGTCAGGTCTGCTTCAGTTGTTGATAACAGAAATAACTGTTTGTCCAGCCCTATTCGGCCAATTTGCCTGAGCAGCAGACGAGCAGGAGCCAACCAGCAGAGACCAAAGCCGTGCGGCAACTTCTGCGTCGTCTGCAGGCCGCAGTTCTGGACACAATGTCAATGAGACCTTGACCTCCCTCTTAGGGCAGCTGCCCTAAGCCAGTGCTGACCAGACCAGAAGAAAGTCACCAGGCGACGCTGCACATCCCTAACTAGACCTGGAGGTGGCACCAACACAATAAGTCTGTGCCAAAGAGACAAGGCGTATTCACCATCAGAACTCTCCCCCGGTAGGACAGATAAGGTAGCAACCATTTCCATTTAGACAACTTTGCTTCCACCTTTTCCAGCAGCCCCTCTCTGTTCAGCCTCTGGAAACCTTCACTTCCTAGATGGACCCCCAGAACCATTCCTTCCCCTCCAGAGATTTGTAGGAAGATCAGGCTCAGTCCCTGGGCTCCACTGCCCCAGTGAAAACCTCTAACTCTTCTCCCAGTTGACTCTGGCTGAAGAGGCTCTCCCATAGCTTCCTGAAGTCGCTTGACATCATGCTGGTCATGGATAAAAACATTTACGTTGTCAGCATATGCCGAGACGACCACAGGAGGGTTGTGAGCCAACCCTGGCAGAGAGAGACCCCTCAGCCTGCTCCTCAACCTGCACAGAAGAGGCTCGATGGCGATGCTGTAGAGTTGTCCTGAGACTGGGAAGCCCTGCCTGATGCCTCTCTTGACGGGCACAGGAAAGCCCCGCCCTCCCCCTACCTTCATATCACAACTAACCCAACTGTACAGCAGCTTGATCCAGGATAGGACCCCCCCCCCCCCCAACACCTAAAGCCTGCAAAGTGGAAAATAAAATATCGGGATCCACACGGTCAAACGCTCTTTCCTGATCGATTGAACTAATACCCACCTTTACATTATATAACTTACACACTTCAGACACATCTCTTATTAAAAACCGATTGTCCAGCATGGTACTGTCAGGCACACAGTAACATTGATCTGGGTTGATCCGCTGGTCAATATAAGTCAGTTGGATAAAACCTTCGAAAGGATTTTGTAATCTGTGCATAAAAAGGGCGACTGGTCTCAAATTCTTTAAAAGGCTAAGATCTCCCTTCTTAGGCAGCAAAGAGAGAATTGCACGTCTACAGGATATAGGAAGTGTCCTTTTTTTTTTAAACACTTAAAAATTAGGGCTGAACGATTAATTGCATTTGCGATAAAATCGCGATTTGATAAAACGCGATTTTCTAATTGCAGCGTGCACGATTAAAACGTGCGAACGAGAGTAGGGCTCTGGGCTGCTGTCCGCACCCGCGGGACCACAAAACTCCTCTGATCCAGAAGTTAGCGAAGCAAGCCTGCGTCACCTACAGGGTTCTAAAGTCTTCGGCCGACGTGGCGGACTCACAGAGCGAGCTCATGCCGCTGCTGACCGCGGTGCGGGCGGCGGACCTGAAAATCACTGAAAAGCAAGCCGTGCTCCGTGGCGGCGGGGCTCCAGAGCCCCCCGGTCACATACATGCACATCTGCGAGACGGAGGTGTTCAGCATGGGGGTGTTCCTGTTGAAGCCCGGCGCCTCCATACCGCTGCACGACCACCCGGACATGAACGGTAATCTACGGAGCTGCTGATCCGCAAGCTGCCCGCTCCAGCGCATACAGCTGGCCCGCCGCATCCGCGGACACAGAGCTTAAACTGCTTCTGCTCCACTGACTATAACAACGCCGCTTTCCAACACTTATAAAAATGTATTCAATGTGTAAGTAATCCAAGTATTCAGAATACGTTACTCAAATCGGTGGGCATGTATTCTGTAACGGAATACGTTTTCAAAGTATCCTTCCCAACACTGGAAATGTTACTGACTTGGGAGCAGTAAGACACCTACAATAAAAAAAAAAAGTGCAATCCTTGTGTTTATACTTACAATGACTTTGATTAAATTACTTAAATGCACACTGATTTGTTTTTCTTGTTGCTGTAATGAGCAGTTAAATTAAAATTTGGGAAAGAATATTGTACCTTAAATGCACACTGATTTGTTTTTCTTGTTGCTGTAATGAGCAGTTAAATTAAAATTTGGGAAAGAATATTGTACAGTAAATGTATCTAATATTGGGTTGGTCATATTTAAATCATTCATTAGGTTTTTTTTGGGAGAAAAAAATCGCATATTAAATCGCAATCGCAATTTTGGGGGAAAAAATCGCAATTAGATTATTTCCCCAAATCGTTCAGCCCTATTAAAAATGCCTAAAATGTCACATCCCAAAATACCCAAGAAATGTTTTATAAACTCAGCAGGTAGTCCATCCACTCCAGGGGCCTTTCCGGACGCCATCAGTGTCACGTCCGTAGTCAGCTCCTCTAGGATGATGTCAGAGTTTAGAATATCCTGTTCTTCTGGAGTCAGCTGAGGAAGTCCTTCTAGTAGCTCTGCAGTAGCGTCGGCATCACAATTTTCTGCTCTGAACAGCTCAGAGTAAACGCTAAGGCCGGTTTCCTCATCTGAGCCGGTTCTCTGGTCACTTCCCCGGCCGGGAGCCGCAGAAACACCATCTGTTTCCCCCGAGCCACCGACTTCTCGAAGTTAAAGAAGAAGGGTGTCGGAGCGTCCATATCATGTATTTATGTGAATCAGGCTCTGACCAAGGCTCCTTTGGCTGTCTCGTGTAAAAATGAGTTTAAGTCCTGTCTCTTAGTTTTTAGCCGTTCTGCATCCTGCCCGTTGCTTGTGTGACAGCCTCCAGGTTTCTGATATCCTCCTCTAATGTCTGAATGGCTCTTTTTATTTTAACTGTCGAGTTGGCTGAGTATTGCTGACAGAATACTCATATTTGGGCTTTTCCTACATCCCACCACTGGGTAAGGGAGGAAAACTCTTGTTTCTTATTTTCCAAAAAGCCCAAAAAGTAAAAGAAAATCACAGAAAGTAAAATCATGCAGTAATTTCATGTTAAAATGCCAAAAGGACTTTGGTTTTACTGTTGATGATAAAATAAACTGCATTAAGACTAGATGATGATCAGTAAAACCAACAGGGAGGATCTGACATTTAAAAACCTGATTAGTAAAAGCGGCAGAAAGACAAAACCTATCTAACTTGGCTGCACTCATCCTTCTATCTAACACTTTCACCCAGGTGTACTGCCGGTCTGAAGGACGTTTTAGCCTCCACACATCCACCAGATCTGCCTCTGTAATACTGTCAGATAAAAGCCGAGAGGACTGAACATGTGGCTCCACACCCGTCCTATCTAACTTAAAAATCTGTGCAGCAGTTCCAGTCTCCAACCAACACAACACATTAATTTTGGTCTAGTGTTTCGTTTACAATTTAAAAAACTCTTTCCCGCTCAGAGCCTTGGTTTGGTGCATAGATATTAATAAAACTGAATTTAAAATCTTGTATTTCAGCTTTTACAACCAGGATTCTACCTTGAATTATCTCTGCGCAAGAGTATATTTACATTACCTTTTTTAGAAAAAAGAATGGTCCTGGGTCATAAAAAACTACAGAAATCATTAGCCTGAGTTCCACACAACCCACTTGATCATTACCCACATAATATTATGCTATTATTACATTTTAAGGGAAAAATGTGTTATAGACTCGAATTCACTTATCCTGGGAATGTCAGCTGATGTGTTGAGATTCCCCAAATAAGTGAATTTGAGTCTAAAACATTTGTAAAATTATTAAATGGATAAGACCCAGCTGCAGGGGAGGGAGACAGACACATCATGAGAACGCAGCCAGGAACAGAGGAGTGAATTTAATTATATACGGGGGTTGCCTGCCAGTTCCAGGGTTTCATCCCCTCTTCCCAGGCCGGGTTCTCTTAAGAATTATCACTTTTATTTGATATGAATAGCAGGCCACCTTTGTTTGCACCCAGTATTTTGTTGTAGCTCCATTTTAAGGGAAGACATTGAGACGGTAGAGGAAGTCAGACAACAAATAGCCATCAAACAAATGAAGGAGGCTGCTATGATAACATCACAGGACTCACGACTCTTCCAGTCCAGTCTTGTATCTAAAACGGAACCCAGCACCCAGGAAGAACGGGACAAAAATAAGCAAAAGATCCACACGGTGCTAGAAAGGCAGAGACGCTCTGAACAGCGGATCCTCTTTGACAAACTCCAGACCATCCTTTGTGGTGACCTGGTTGGCATCAAGCCCCCCCGGCTCCACCTGCTCTTGATGGCCGTGAAGGAAATCCAACACATATCTGAGACGTCCAAGTTCCTCAAGATGAAGAAGAGAAAATTAGCTCAGTTACAGTCCGACTATCTGAATAAGCTCTCCATTTTGTCTGGCAAGTCCGCGAATCTGATCAAACACAAGCTGAGTGACATCTGCAACACATTTGTAAAAGTATTAAATGGATAAGACCCAGCTGCAGGGGAGGGAGACAGACACATCATGAGAACGCAGCCAGGAATAGAGGAGTGAATTTAATTATATACGGGGGTTGCCTGCCAGTTCCAGGGTTTCATCCCCTCTTCCCAGGCCGATTTTTTAGTGCACTTTTCTGGGCATGAAGTGGGAGTTAACCCACTGTGGATTTGTCACAACAAGTGATGAAATTCTAGAATTAATGTTTAAAAATAGATAGCTTGATAGATATAAATCCTCAGTTCTAAATACATGGCTTGGCTGGAGGGAAGGTGTTTGACCGCCGGGCGTGTTGTGCTTTTTGTGAAAGGCTGGGTCATTAACAAATAACAAAGGATGTGTAACACACTTCACACTTCTGTTGTGGCAATGACTGTATGTGAGTGAGCACTTAGGGTGGGGGCCGTGTGGCTCACAGTGTTTGATGACTCTTTACAGAAAAACATCTATGATATATATATATATATATATATATATATATATATATCATTGACATTTGTTTGTTTGTATTCAGAAGATTCTCAAAAAAAAGGTGTTTATTTTAAGGGAATACCAGGCACCCTTTGTTTGAGCGTTCTCTTAACAATTATCACTTTTATTTGATATGAATAGCAGGCCACCTTTGTTTGCACCCAGTATTTTGTTGTAGCTCCACCCATCAACATTCCCTGTCTCTTCAAGGGTGGATCGCATACACTACCCAAACAGCACCCAGTATTTTGTTGCAGCTCCACCCATCCCTGTTTCCTCTGTGTATAAGTATTGGGATTTTCAGCTGTAATTCACTCTGGAGAATCTCCCCACAACTGCTGGACACAAATAAAAACTCATCTCATTGACAAATGGCTCCACGGTAAGGAATTTTTAATGTTTTCCTGTTTTATAAATACCTGTTTATAAAACAGGTATTTATAAAACTGTAGAGTTAAACTAAAAAAAGTTAATCATGCCTTTTCTTTTCTTTTACAAGGAATGCTCCAAACAGGCACTATTTGCTATGTCTTGCTTGTTCCAAAACACAAGAGATCCTGTCTGTCCATTTGGCGAGGGTTTGCATGAAAGATGGCTCGAGGGAAGATATACAAGCCATTGTTGAAAATGCCAAGAAAGAACAAGCGAGCTCCTTAAGGAAGGCAGAATTTTCAATTATTCAGACCTCACTGAAATCATGTCAAATGAAGATCCAATCCAAAGGTAAGTGGCTTCCAGAACGTTATCTTGCTCCTTTTTTTTTTTTATAAGAATTTTTCTATACTGATATTTTCAAATATCTTGTTTTCTTTTTGACAGACTGGTTGAGGAGCTGAAAAATCGCCACATGGTTATCCGTGGCATACCCGACTCTCAGGCCAATGCTGAGCCTTTAGCTGCTCAGATACTTTCCAATACAGAAGCTAAAGCTGGACCATCCACTAGACCGACATCTAACAATGAAGGGGGTGACATGGCTGACGAGGCCCCTGTTGGCACTCCAACAAGAAAGTTTGCTCAAAAAAGCAAGCAAGAAATGTATGAGAAAGGCCTTTACGACAGACATCCTCTGAGCCACCCACTTCTCAAAGATTTTGCCATGCACCTGAAAAAAGACAAAAAGATTCGAAATTACAAACAGGAGGTAAGGACCAATAAATGTTTAACACTTTTTCTGAGAACCTTTATACGCATTTATATGAAGCAAAACAGTCATTGCTAGAAGGTCACTGAACATGATGTCTTTTATTTTCAGGTTGAAAACGTCTCTCGGTATCTATATTTTGCCAACAAAGAGGACGTTTCCTTGCAGTTTGTTTATGAGAGAGAAAAAGTCAAAACTTTCCTCACTAAAACCTCTGCTACTCTGAAGAAGAGAACACAGATAAATTACCTAAAGAGCTCAAAAAGATTCCTGAAATTCCACACGGACACAACCAACCTGATAAATACGGATAAGCAGCTCCATGAAGAGGCCAAATGTTTCACTCAGCTCCTCAGTCGGAGGATGCAGATACTGGGCAAGCAAGCAAAGAAGGAGATCCTCAATCAAAGGTTTGTTTCATTGTACTCATATAAATGGTCAATACCTGGTAATCTTTTCTCTGCCTGCTGCAATGTGATTTGTTATTACATTTGATACTGGTGCAATTAACTGAGTTTCACTTCTGACTTCATAATTCATATGTCTCATATCACACTCTTGTTTTTCTCGTAGGCATGAGTGGACGCTGAAAGAAAGTCAGTTGTCAACACAAGACTGTCATGCTGTATTGGTGGAGGCCAAGGATAGATTCTTGGCATGTTTGGATGCAGTGTCTGAACAGGATCCTGCCACATTTGATTCGAGTGATAACATGATTGCGTTGTACTACCTTAAGGCTGTTGTGGTTCTAGGACACATGCAACGGTCCTAGAATCACCTCCTGCCTCCCTATGCCAGAAAACTTGAGCTGATAACTGTACTGCCTGAACACTTACTGTACTGTAAAGCACTGTTAAGTATTAATTACACAAACTAATTAATAAATGGAATGCGTTATGAAGAGGAGAGAGGCTCACTCTGTAAGCAGACCCTGACTCCATCTCACGGCTCTCACTCTACGATAGGTCCTTGGATTCAATTAGTGTTAAATTTTGGGTGGAATTTTAATTCTAGTTTTATCGACTCTTTTTAAAATGTGTCATTCCTGTTGGCATTAATTATGCATTCCTTTTTTATTTTTTGTCTGATTTAATTGGTTAAAAACCCAAAGAGATAATTTTCTGTGGTGGAAAACATGACTGTGAGTGAGTGGTTATCAAGGTTCAAAGTTGTTGTCTCCGCTTGATAGAGGGCTACCTGGTTGATCCTGCCAGTAGCATATGCTTGTCTCAAAGATTAAGCCATGCAAGTCTAAGTGTCAGGGGGGGCTGGCATCGGACCCAAATGCACGACACAGAAGCAGGCTTTGGATAAGGCAAAGTTCTTGGTTTATTTAACGAAGCAGGGGTCAGATACCAGGCAGTCAGTCCGTTGATAAACAAATCCTAGAGGGAGCAGGCCAGAGATAATCCAGGGTAGACAGAGCAGGGGTCAGGAGCCAGGTAGTCAGTCCGAAGCAAGCAAAAACCGACAAGGGGCAGGCAGAAGAGGAGTCCAAGGCAAAGGCAGGCAGGTCAGGAGGGAGATCAGGCAGTAAAGGTATCAGGTAAGTAGCGCTGGAAGGATTAGGCACGAACACACTAAACGATCTGGCCGAGGACAAGAGGAACAGGCATGCAGATATAGAGGGGAGACTAATGAGGGAAGTGAAGACAGGTGCGTCTGTGGGTGGCGCCGATGCAGAGGTGCAGAGCAGGAAGGGAGTGGCCGAACTCTGAAATGATACAAGAATTAGTAATAGAAATTAAGACAAGTGAAAACATTAATAGGAGGGTGAATCTGTGACAGAACCCCCCCCCCCAGGGACGGCCCCTGACGTTCCCCCAGGCTGGTCAGGATGGGACCTATGGAACTCTCTGATGAGCTGACGGTCGAAGATGTTGCGGGAGGGTTCCCAGGAACGCTCCTCTGGTCCATATCCCTCCCAATCCACAAGGTACTGGAGCCCCCTACACCGTGGTCGGGACCTCAGGATCCTATTTATAGTATGGGCAGGACCCCCATCAATAAGCCGGGTGGGTGGTGGGGGCCTGAAGGCGGGTTGAAGTAGGCTTTCGTTGACGGGTTTGATCCTGGACACATGAAATGTGGGATGCACCTTCATCGATCGGGGCAGGTTAAGCCGGACAGCAGCCGGGTTGATGATCTGAGCGATCGGGAAAGGTCCCACAAATCACGGGGCCAATTTCCTTGACTCCACCCGGAGAGGAAGGTCACGGGTAGACAGCCAAACCCGCTGACCGGTAGTGTAGTGAGGCACCGGGGTGTGGTGTCGGTTGGCCCCCCTCTGGTACCGGTCAGAAGCACGCAGGAGCGCAGAGCGGGCCTGCAACCAGGTCCTACGACAGCGCCGTATAAATACCTGGATGGATGGGACCCTGGCCTCTCGTTCCTGTACCGGGAAGAGTGGGGGCTGGTATCCACGGGAGCACTGGAACGGAGAGAGTCCCGTGGCTGAACTGGGCAGGGTGTTGTGTGCGTATTCTACCCACAGGAGGTGCTTTGACCAGGAAGATGGATTGTGGGAAACCACGCACCTCAGAGCTGTTTCCATTTCCTGGTTCATCCTTTCGGACTGGCCATTAGATTGTGGGTGGAACCCGGATTATAGGCTGACCCTGGCACCAAGCAGGCTGCAGAACTCCATCCAGAACCGAGAGGTGAACCGTCGGCCCCTGTCAGAGACAATGTCACACGGTAGACCATGCAGGCGAAAAACGTGCTGTAGCATAAGCTCCGCCGTCTCCTTGGCAGATGGCAATTTAGGTAATGGAATAAAATGGGCCGTTTTGGAGAACCTATCAACAACAGTGAGTATGGTGGTGTTACCGTCAGATGGTGGAAGTCCAGTGACGAAGTCCAGGGAGATGTGTGACCAGGGACGATGGGCAATGGGCAGTGGCTGGAGCAGACCCGCAGGGGCGTGACGGGCACTCTTGTGCTGAGAACAGGTACGGCAGGCTGCGACGAACTCCTTTGTGTCCTCTTCCATGGACCCCCACCAGAAACGTTGCCTCACCAGAGCTAAGGTGCGCCTGACCCCTGGGTGGCAGGCAAGGCGGGAAGAATGTCCCCACTGGAGAACTTGAGAGCGCAGGTTAGCAGACACAAAGAGGCGATCGACAGGACAGGCACTAGGTGCTGGGTGATTAGCCTGACCCTGTCTCACCTTATCCTCGATGTCCCAGGTGACAGCGCCGATGACCAGCTCGGAGGGGAGGATACTTTCGGGTACAGAGGGCCCAACGTCTGCATGGAACTGCCGGGACAGGGCATCAGGCTTGATATTTTTAGATCCTGGGCGGTATGATAAGGCAAAATCAAAGCGGTTAAAAAAAAGAGCCCACCTGGCCTGACAGGAATTCAATCGCTTGGCAGACCGGATATATTCCAGGTTCTTGTGGTCGGTCAAGACCACGAACGGTTGCTCCGCCCCCTCCAGCCAGTGTCTCCACTCCTCCAAAGCCATTTTCACCGCCAGCAGCTCTGTGTTCCCAATGTCATAATGCTGCTCGGCAGGTGACAGCTTATGTGAGAAAAAGGCACACGGGTGCATCTTCTGATCCTCTGCTGACCGCTGAGAGAGGACTGCTCCCACCCCGGAGTCCGATGCGTCCACCTCCACCAGAAACTGACGCGCCGGATCTGGAAAAACGAGAATGGGAGCAGACGAGAATCTCGATATCAATTCACAGAATGCCTTATCAGCAGCAGCGGACCACTGAAAGGTGAGTCTAGGAGAGGTGAGAGCAGTAAGGGAGGCAGCTACAGAACTATAATTGCGGATGAAGCACAGATAGAAATTAGCAAACCCCAGGAACTGCTGCAGCTTCTTCCAATTGGTGGGGATTGGCCAATCGGCCACTGCTTTCACCTTAGCGGGATCCATCAGGATCTGACCAGGTCTGATGATGAAGCCCAGAAAGGTGACCTCAGAAGCATGAAATTCACATTTCTCTGCCTTCACGAAGAGCTGATTCTCGAGGAGCCTCTGGAGAACACTCTGTACATGCTGGACATGCTCTGATTCAGACTTAGAAAATATTAGGATGTCGTCCAGGTATACGAACACAAAGCTGTTGAGGAAGTCCCGGAGAACATCATTAACCATGGCCTGGAAGACAGCAGGAGCATTAGTGAGACCAAATGGCATAACCCGATATTCATAATGTCCATTGGGTGTGTTGAATGCCGTCTTCCATTCGTCCCCCTTCCGGATACGAACCAGGTAATAGGCGTTACGGAGGTCAAGCTTAGTAAAGATTGTCGCCCCTTGCAATAGTTCAAAAGCAGATGAGATGAGTGGAAGGGGATACCTGTTCTTAACGGTGATGTCATTCAGCCCTCGGTAATCAATGCAGGGGCGGAGGGTCTTGTCCTTCTTGTCCACGAAGAAGAACCCTGCTCCTGCAGGGGAGGACGACGGCTGGATAATACCCGCCGCCAACGAGTCATTGATATATGTCTCCATGGCCTTGGTCTCAGGAGCAGATAGGGAGAATAATCGCCCTCTGGGTGGTGAGGTTCCAGGAAGGAGATTGATAGCGCAATCATACGGGCGGTGTGGAGGAAGCGAAGTGGCCCTGCCTTGTTAAACACGCCTTGTAAGGCCAAGTAGTCAGATGGAACCCCTTTCAGATCTGTAACAACATTAGACTGAGCGGGGCCGGGTGCAAGCGATGATGCAGACCTGAGGCAGACAGCATGACAGTAATTACTCCACTGAAGAACAGAACCAGAAACCCAGTCAATATGAGGATTATGTCTCTTTAGCCAGGGGAGCCCCAGGATAATAGGCTGTTGAGGTGCATGAATGAGGTGAAATGTGAGACGCTCCGTGTGGTTACCTGACATGCCCAGTTGGAGAGGAATGGTGCGGTGAGTTACCGTGCATAGGAGACGGCCATCCAGGGCAGTGGCTTATGGATCCTGTGCCAATAGGCTGGCACAGGAGCTCCGGTTCAATGCCAAGCTGTTCAGCAAGATCACGGTCCATGAGGTTAGTGTCGGCCCCAGAGTCAATAAGAACAGAAACAGTGTTCATCTGTCCCTTGCAGAAGAGCTGGGCGTGGATAAGGGGCCGAGAGGGCTTTTCTGAACTTGAAATGTGACTCACCAGCGCCCTCTGAATCTCTGGTGAGCCTGATCTTTTACTGGGCACGATGACACAAAGTGACCTCCCTGGCCACAGTACAAACAGCAGTTCTCCTCCAGGCGTCGCTGTCGCTCTACCGAAGACAGCCGGGTCCTGCCGAGTTGCATTGGCTCTGCTGGGGTGATGCGCGCGCGTGATAGATGCCGGGGAGAATCCTGGCGGTGAAGGTAAACGGCCACCTTGACTGCTCGTCCCCGTCCGCTCTTGTCTCCGCTCCTGGAGGCGCCCATCTATGCGGATGGCAGTAGCAATGAGCGTGTCCAAATCCGCCGGAGGATCACGTGCCGCCAGTTCATCCTTGATAACATCAGAGAGCCCGTGGTGGAAAGCGTCTCTCAGTGCAGAGGCATTCCACTCGCTTCCCGCTGCCATCGTCCGGAAGTCAATGGAATAATCCACCACTCGTCGCATCCCCTGAGACAGGTTGAGAAGGCCCCGAGCCGCCTCACGGCCTGGGGTAGCATGATCGAAGACCTTCCGGTGCCCCTCAGAGAAGGCAGAAACGGAAGAGCAGATCGCCGACTGCTTCTCCCACTCCGCGGTTCCCCACTCCCGTGCTCGTCCCGACAGCTGGGTGATCATGCACGCCACTCTCGATCTCTCGGTGGGATAAGTGAGCGGCTGTAACTCAAAAGTCAGGGAGCAGAGTGTGAGAAAGGATTGGCAGGTACCGGGAGCTCCAGAGAATCGGTCGGGAGCGTTCAGACGAGGTTCCGGACCGGCAACAGCACGAGCAGGGGGACTGACCGGCTGCGACACCGCCGGTGGTTGGCAGATCTGAATCAACTGCTGGACCTGGTCGTTGATGGCCTCCATACGTCGTTCGTGGCGTGTGGCAGCAGCTTGAACGGCCTCCGCCATGGAGGTGAGTTGTCGCTCCTGTTGCTTCAGTGCGTTGGCGTGTGCGTCCACCTCCTGGTAGAGTCTCTGGGCGTCGGCTGGGTCCATTGTTGGCCAGATCGTTCTGTCAGGGGGGGCTGGCAGAAGTGGCAGGCGTGGACCCAAATGCACGACACAGAAGCAGGCTTTGGATAAGGCAAAGTTCTTGGTTTATTTAACGAAGCAGGGGTCAGATACCAGGCAGTCAGTCCGATGATAAACAAATCCAGCAGGCCAGAGATAATCCAGGGTAGACAGAGCAGGGGTCAGGAGCAAGGTAGTCAGTCCGAAGCAAGCAAAAACCGACAAGGGGCAGGCAGAAGAGGAGTCCAAGGCAAAGGCAGGCAGGTCAGGAGGGAGATCAGGCAGTAAAGGTATCAGGTAAGTAGCGCTGGAAGGATTAGGCACGAACACACTAAACGATCTGGCAGAGGACAAGAGGAACAGGCATGCAGATATAGAGGGGAGACTAATGAGGGAAGTGAAGACAGGTGCGTCTGTGGGTGGCGCCGATGCAGAGGTGCAGAGCAGGAAGGGAGTGGCCGAACTCTGAAATGATACAAGAATTAGTAATAGAAATTAAGACAAGT
>NW_026909996.1:300000-421558 GCF_949316205.1 Platichthys flesus
GCAGAGTGCCTGAAAAAAAAAAAAAAGGATGAAAAAGCATGAAAAGGAGTAAAAATGCCATCCAAATACACTCCTTTGATATAAAAGGGGTGAACATGCCTGTGTGCGTGCCTCTAATTCAATCCAAAGAAGACACTCCTTTGATGAAAAAAGAGGTGAAAATGCATGAAAACTGTGAAAAAGCATGAAAATGAATGAAATGCCGGTCACATTATTCATAATATATGCCCCTGAAGCCCATAATACTTCCATGGGAACATGTCAGTGGAGCCTCCAGGCTGAGACTGATTCTACCCGAGGATAAAGCCTTACTTTCTGGTAAAAGTAGTCAGGCAGAGTGCCTGGATCATGGCCGAGAAAAACAAACACATGCACCACACACATTGGGGTCTATATTCCCCTGAAAGTTGTAAGACTCTGGATGAAAAAATGCCACCTCAGCCTCAAACCAGAGACTGGCTGATTTTACACGAGGACGAAGCCTTATTTTCGGGTAAAAGTAGTCAGGCAGAGTGCCTGAAAAAAAAAAAAAAGGATGAAAAAGCATGAAAAGGAGTAAAAATGCCATCCAAATACACTCCTTTGATATAAAAGGGGTGAACATGCGTGCGCGCGTGCCTCTAATTCCATCCAAAGAAGACACTCCTTTGATGAAAAAAGAGGTGAAAATGCATGAAAACTGTGAAAAAGCATGAAAATGAAAAAAAATGCTTGTGCCACTGGTTCTCATACGTTGCCCTGGCTCATGTGAGCGGGTCAAACCGCCTTGAATTTCATTAAAATACACTCATTTGATAAAAAGAGTAAAAATGCATGAAAACGACTAAAAATCATGAAAATGGATAAAATGCCTGTGCCACTGTGTCTAATATGACGTCATGGGTCACCTGAGTGGGTCAAACTGTGTTGTGTTGTGTTGTCCTTGCGAATGGAGTACCAGGGTTGCGAGGCTGTCCTTGCGAAAATATGACAGAGTGTGAAATGGAGTACCAGGGGAGCAAAAAGAAGAAGGGGGAAAAAAGAGGTAAAATGCATGAAAACTGTGAAAAAGCATGAAAATGAATGAAATGCCGGTCACATTATTCATAATATATGCCCCTGAAGCCCATAATACTTCATGGGAACATGTCAGTGGAGCCTCCAGGCTGAGACTGATTCTACCCGAGGATGAAGCCTTACTTTCTGGTAAAAGTAGTCAGGCAGAGTGCCTGGATCATGGCCGAGAAAACAAACACATGCACCACACACATTGGGGTCTATATTCCCCTGAAAGTTGTAAGACTCTGGATGAAAAAATGCCACCTCAGCCTCAAACCAGAGACTGGCTGATTCTACCCGAGGACGAAGCCTTATTTTCGGGTAAAAGTAGTCAGGCAGAGTGCCTGAAATTAAAAAAAAAGGATGAAAAAGCATGAAAAGGAGTAAAAATGCCATCCAAATACACTCCTTTGATATAAAAGGGGTGAACATGCGTGCGCGCGTGCCTCTAATTCCATCCAAAGAAGACACTCCTTTGATGAAAAAAGAGGTGAAAATGCATGAAAACTGTGAAAAAGCATGAAAATGAATGAAATGCCGGTCACATTATTCATAATATATGCCCCCTGAAGCCCATAATACTTCCATGGGAACATGTCAGTGGAGCCTCCAGGCTGAGACTGATTCTACCCGAGGATGAAGCCTTACTTTCGGGTAAAAGTAGTCAGGCAGAGTGCCTGGATCATGGCCGAGAAAAACAAACACATGCACACACACATTGGGGTCTATATTCCCCTGAAAGTTGTAAGACTCTGGATGAAAAAATGCCACCTCAGCCTCAAACCAGAGACTGGCTGATTCTACCCGAGGACGAAGCCTTATTTTCGGGTAAAAGTAGTCAGGCAGAGTGCCTGAAAAAAAAAAAAAAAGGATGAAAAAGCATGAAAAGGAGTAAAAATGCCATCCAAATACACTCCTTTGATATAAAAGGGGTGAACATGCGTGCGTGCGTGCCTCTAATTCCATCCAAAGAAGACACTCCTTTGATGAAAAAAGAGGTGAAAATGCATGAAAAACTGTGAAAAAGCATGAAAATGAAAAAAAATGCTTGTGCCACTGGGTCTCATACGGTGCCCTGGCTCATGTGAGCGGGTCAAACCGCCTTGAATTTCATTCAAATACACTCATTTGATAAAAAGAGTAAAAATGCATGAAAACGACTATAAATCATGAAAATGGATAAAATGCCTGTGCCACTGTGTCTAATATGACGTCATGGGTCACCTGAGTGGGTCAAACTGTGTTGTGTTGTGTTGTCCTTGCGAATGGAGTACCAGGGTTGCGAGGCTGTCCTTGCGAAAATATGACAGTGTGAAATGGAGTACCAGGGGAGAGCAAAAAGAAGAAGGGGGAAAAAAGAGGTAAAATGCATGAAACTGTGAAAAAAGCATGAAAATGAATGAAATGCCGGTCACATTATTCATAATATATGCCCCTGAAGCCCATAATACTTCCATGGGAACATGTCAGTCCTCCAGGCTGAGACTGATTCTACCCGAGGATAAAGCCTTACTTTCTGGTAAAAGTAGTCAGGCAGAGTGCCTGGATCATGGCCGAGAAAAACAAACACATGCACCACACACATTGGGGTCTATATTCCCCTGAAAGTTGTAAGACTCTGGATGAAAAAATGCCACCTCAGCCTCAAACCAGAGACTGGCTGATTCTACCCGAGGACGAAGCCTTATTTTCGGGTAAAAGTAGTCAGGCAGAGTGCCTGAATAAAAAAAAAAAAGGATGAAAAGGCATGAAAAGGAGTAAAAATGCCATCCAAATACACTCCTTTGATATAAAAGGGGTGAACATGCGTGCGCGCGTGCCTCTAATTCCATCCAAAGAAGACACTCCTTTGATGAAAAAAGAGGTGAAAATGCATGAAAACTGTGAAAAAGCATGAAAATGAATGAAATGCCGGTCACATTATTCATAATATATGCCCCTGAAGCCCATAATACTTCCATGGGAACATGTCAGTGGAGCCTCCAGGCTGAGACTGATTCTACCCGAGGATAAAGCCTTACTTTCTGGTAAAAGTAGTCAGGCAGAGTGCCTGGATCATGGCCGAGAAAAACAAACACATGCACCACACACATTGGGGTCTATATTCCCCTGAAAGTTGTAAGACTCTGGATGAAAAAATGCCACCTCAGCCTCAAACCAGAGACTGGCTGATTCTACCCGAGGACGAAGCCTTATTTTCAGGTAAAAGTAGTCAGGCAGAGTGCCTGAAAAAAAAAAAAAAGGATGAAAAAGCATGAAAAGGAGTAAAAATGCCATCCAAATACACTCCTTTGATATAAAAAGGGGTGAACATGCGTGCGCGCGTGCCTCTAATTCCATCCAAAGAAGACACTCCTTTGATGAAAAAAGAGGTGAAAATGCATGAAAACTGTGAAAAAGCATGAAAATGAATGAAATGCCGGTCACATTATTCATAATATATGCCCCTGAAGCCCATAATACTTCCATGGGAACATGTCAGTGGAGCCTCCAGGCTGAGACTGATTCTACCCGAGGATAAAGCCTTACTTTCTGGTAAAAGTAGTCAGGCAGAGTGCCTGGATCATGGCCGAGAAAAACAAACACATGCACCACACACATTGGGGTCTATATTCCCCTGAAAGTTGTAAGACTCTGGATGAAAAAATGCCACCTCAGCCTCAAACCAGAGACTGGCTGATTCTACCCGAGGACGAAGCCTTATTTTCAGGTAAAAGTAGTCAGGCAGAGTGCCTGAAAAAAAAAAAAAAGGATGAAAAAGCATGAAAAGGAGTAAAAATGCCATCCAAATACACTCCTTTGATATAAAAGGGGTGAACATGCGTGCGCGCGTGCCTCTAATTCCATCCAAAGAAGACACTCCTTTGATGAAAAAAGAGGTGAAAATGCATGAAAACTGTGAAAAAGCATGAAAATGAATGAAATGCCGGTCACATTATTCATAATATATGCCACTGAAGCCCATAATACTTCCATGGGAACATGTCAGTGGAGCCTCCAGGCTGAGACTGATTCTACCCAAGGATGAAGCCTTACTTTCGGGTGAAAGTAGTCAGGCAGAGTGCCTGGATCATGGCCGAGAAAAACAAACACATGCACCACACACATTGGGGTCTATATTCCCCAGAAAGTTGTAAGACTCTGGATGAAAAAATGCCACCTCAGCCTCAAACCAGAGACTGGCTGATTCTACCCGAGGACGAAGCCTTATTTTCGGGTAAAAGTAGTCAGGCAGAGTGCCTGAAAAAAAAAAAAAAGGATGAAAAAGCATGAAAAGGAGTAAAAATGCCATCCAAATACACTCCTTTGATATAAAAGGGGTGAACATGCGTGCGCGCGTGCCTCTAATTCCATCCAAAGAAGACACTCCTTTGATGAAAAAAGAGGTGAAAATGCATGAAAACTGTGAAAAAGCATGAAAATGAAAAAAAATGCTTGTGCCACTGGTTCTCATACGGTGCCCTGGCTCATGTGAGCGGGTCAAACCGCCTTGAATTTCATTCAAATACACTCATTTGATAAAAAGAGTAAAAATGCATGAAAACGACTAAAAATCATGAAAATGGATAAAATGCCTGTGCCACTGTGTCTAATATGACGTCATGGGTCACCTGAGTGGGTCAAACTGTGTTGTGTTGTGTTGTCCTTGCGAATGGAGTACCAGGGTTGCGAGGCTGTCCTTGCGAAAATATGACAGAGTGTGAAATGGAGTACCAGGGGAGCAAAAAGAAGAAGGGTGAAAAAAGAGGTAAAATGCATGAAAACTGTGAAAAAGCATGAAAATGAATGAAATGCCGGTCACATTATTCATAATATATGCCCCTGAAGCCCATAATACTTCCATGGGAACATGTCAGTGGAGCCTCCAGGCTGAGACTGATTCTACCCGAGGATGAAGCCTTACTTTCGGGTAAAAGTATTCAGGCAGAGTGCCTGGATAATGGCCGAGAAAAACAAACACATGCACCACACACATTGGGGTCTATATTCCCCTGAAAGTTGTAAGACTCTGGATGAAAAAATGCCACCTCAGCCTCAAACCAGAAACTGGCTGATTCTACCCGAGGACGAAGCCTTATTTTCGGGTAAAAGTAGTCAGGCAGAGTGCCTGAAAAAAAAAAAAAAGGATGAAAAAGCATGAAAAGGAGTAAAAATGCCATCCAAATACACTCCTTTGATATAAAAGGGGTGAACATGCGAGCGCGCGTGCCTCTAATTCCATCCAAAGAAGACACTCCTTTGATGAAAAAAGAGGTGAAAATGCATGAAAACTGTGAAAAAGCATGAAAATGAATGAAATGCCGGTCACATTATTCATAATATATGCCCCTGAAGCCCATAATACTTCCATGGGAACATGTCAGTGGAGCCTCCAGGCTGAGACTGATTCTACCCGAGGATGAAGCCTTACTTTCGGGTAAAAGTAGTCAGGCAGAGTGCCTGGATCATGGCCGAGAAAAACAAACACATGCACCACACACATTGGGGTCTATATTCCCCTGAAAGTTGTAAGACTCTGGATGAAAAAATGCCACCTCAGCCTCAAACCAGAGACTGGCTGATTCTACCCGAGGACGAAGCCTTATTTTCAGGTAAAAGTAGTCAGGCAGAGTGCCTGAAAAAAAAAAAAAAGGATGAAAAAGCATGAAAAGGAGTAAAAATGCCATCCAAATACACTCCTTTGATATAAAAGGGGTGAACATGCCTGTGTGCGTGCCTCTAATTCAATCCAAAGAAGACACTCCTTTGATGAAAAAAGAGGTGAAAATGCATGAAAACTGTGAAAAAGCATGAAAATGAATGAAATGCCGGTCACATTATTCATAATATATGCCCCTGAAGCCCATAATACTTCCATGGGAACATGTCAGTGGAGCCTCCAGGCTGAGACTGATTCTACCCGAGGATAAAGCCTTACTTTCTGGTAAAAGTAGTCAGGCAGAGTGCCTGGATCATGGCCGAGAAAAACAAACACATGCACCACACACATTGGGGTCTATATTCCCCTGAAAGTTGTAAGACTCTGGATGAAAAAATGCCACCTCAGCCTCAAACCAGAGACTGGCTGATTTTACACGAGGACGAAGCCTTATTTTCGGGTAAAAGTAGTCAGGCAGAGTGCCTGAAAAAAAAAAAAAAGGATGAAAAAGCATGAAAAGGAGTAAAAATGCCATCCAAATACACTCCTTTGATATAAAAGGGGTGAACATGCGTGCGCGCGTGCCTCTAATTCCATCCAAAGAAGACACTCCTTTGATGAAAAAAGAGGTGAAAATGCATGAAAACTGTGAAAAAGCATGAAAATGAAAAAAAATGCTTGTGCCACTGGTTCTCATACGTTGCCCTGGCTCATGTGAGCGGGTCAAACCGCCTTGAATTTCATTCAAATACACTCATTTGATAAAAAGAGTAAAAATGCATGAAAACGACTAAAAATCATGAAAATGGATAAAATGCCTGTGCCACTGTGTCTAATATGACGTCATGGGTCACCTGAGTGGGTCAAACTGTGTTGTGTTGTGTTGTCCTTGCGAATGGAGTACCAGGGTTGCGAGGCTGTCCTTGCGAAAATATGACAGAGTGTGAAATGGAGTACCAGGGGAGCAAAAAGAAGAAGGGTGAAAAAAGAGGTAAAATGCATGAAAACTGTGAAAAAGCATGAAAATGAATGAAATGCCGGTCACATTATTCATAATATATGCCCCTGAAGCCCATAATACTTCCATGGGAACATGTCAGTGGAGCCTCCAGGCTGAGACTGATTCTACCCGAGGATGAAGCCTTACTTTCGGGTAAAAGTATTCAGGCAGAGTGCCTGGATCATGGCCGAGAAAAACAAACACATGCACCACACACATTGGGGTCTATATTCCCCTGAAAGTTGTAAGACTCTGGAGGAAAAAATGCCACCTCAGCCTCAAACCAGAAACTGGCTGATTCTACCCGAGGACGAAGCCTTATTTTAGGGTAAAAGTAGTCAGGCAGAGTGCCTGAAAAAAAAAAAAAAGGATGAAAAAGCATGAAAAGGAGTAAAAATGCCATCCAAATACACTCCTTTGATATAAAAGGGGTGAACATGCGAGCGCGCGTGCCTCTAATTCCATCCAAAGAAGACACTCCTTTGATGAAAAAAGAGGTGAAAATGCATGAAAACTGTGAAAAAGCATGAAAATGAATGAAATGCCGGTCACATTATTCATAATATATGCCCCTGAAGCCCATAATACTTCCATGGGAACATGTCAGTGGAGCCTCCAGGCTGAGACTGATTCTACCCGAGGATGAAGCCTTACTTTCGGGTAAAAGTAGTCAGGCAGAGTGCCTGGATCATGGCCGAGAAAAACAAACACATGCACCACACACATTGGGGTCTATATTCCCCTGAAAGTTGTAAGACTCTGGATGAAAAAATGCCACCTCAGCCTCAAACCAGAGACTGGCTGATTCTACCCGAGGACGAAGCCTTATTTTCGGGTAAAAGTAGTCAGGCAGAGTGCCTGAAAAAAAAAAAAAAAGGATGAAAAAGCATGAAAAGGAGTAAAAATGCCATCCAAATACACTCCTTTGATATAAAAGGGGTGAACATGCCTGCGTGCGTGCCTCTAATTCCATCCAAAGAAGACACTCCTTTGATGAAAAAAGAGGTGAAAATGCATGAAAACTGTGAAAAAGCATGAAAATGAATGAAATGCCGGTCACACTATTCATAATATATGCCCCTGAAGCCCATAATACTTCCATGGGAACATGTCAGTGGAGCCTCCAGGGTGAGACTGATTCTACCCGAGGATAAAGCCTTACTTTCTGGTAAAAGTAGTCAGGCAGAGTGCCTGGATCATGGCCGAGAAAAACAAACACATGCACCACACACATTGGGGTCTATATTCCCTGAAAGTTGTAAGACTCTGGATGAAAAAATGCCACCTCAGCCTCAAACCAGAGACTGGCTGATTCTACCCGAGGACGAAGCCTTATTTTCGGGTAAAAGTAGTCAGGCAGAGTGCCTGAAAAAAAAAAAAAAGGATGAAAAAGCATGAAAAGGAGTAAAAATGCCATCCAAATACACTCCTTTGATATAAAAGGGGTGAACATGCCTGTGTGCGTGCCTCTAATTCAATCCAAAGAAGACACTCCTTTGATGAAAAAAGAGGTGAAAATGCATGAAAACTGTGAAAAAGCATGAAAATGAATGAAATGCCGGTCACATTATTCATAATATATGCCCCTGAAGCCCATAATACTTCCATGGGAACATGTCAGTGGAGCCTCCAGGCTGAGACTGATTCTACCCGAGGATAAAGCCTTACTTTCTGGTAAAAGTAGTCAGGCAGAGTGCCTGGATCATGGCCGAGAAAAACAAACACATGCACCACACACATTGGGGTCTATATTCCCCTGAAAGTTGTAAGACTCTGGATGAAAAAATGCCACCTCAGCCTCAAACCAGAGACTGGCTGATTCTACCCGAGGACGAAGCCTTATTTTCGGGTAAAAGTAGTCAGGCAGAGTGCCTGAAAAAAAAAAAAAAGGATGAAAAAGCATGAAAAGGAGTAAAAATGCCATCCAAATACACTCCTTTGATATAAAAGGGGTGAACATGCCTGCGTGAGTGCCTCTAATTCCATCCAAAGAAGACACTCCTTTGATGAAAAAAGAGGTGAAAATGCATGAAAACTGTGAAAAAGCATGAAAATGAATGAAATGCCGGTCACATTATTCATAATATATGCCCCTGAAGCCCATAATACTTCCATGGGAACATGTCAGTGGAGCCTCCAGGGTGAGACTGATTCTACCCGAGGATAAAGCCTTACTTTCTGGTAAAAGTAGTCAGGCAGAGTGCCTGGATCATGGCCGAGAAAAACAAACACATGCACCACACACATTGGGGTCTATATTCCCCTGAAAGTTGTAAGACTCTGGATGAAAAAATGCCACCTCAGCCTCAAACCAGAGACTGGCTGATTCTACCCGAGGACGAAGCCTTATTTTCGGGTAAAAGTAGTCAGGCAGAGTGCCTGAAAAAAAAAAAAAAAGGATGAAAAAGCATGAAAAGGAGTAAAAATGCCATCCAAATACACTCCTTTGATATAAAAGGGGTGAACATGCTTGCGCGCGTGCCTCTAATTCCATCCAAAGAAGACACTCCTTTGATGAAAAAAGAGGTGAAAATGCATGAAAACTGTGAAAAAGCATGAAAATGAAAAAAAATGCTTGTGCCACTGGTTCTCATACGGTGCCCTGGCTCATGTGAGCGGGTCAAACCGCCTTGAATTTCATTCAAATACACTCATTTGATAAAAAGAGTAAAAATGCATGAAAACGACTAAAAATCATGAAAATGGATAAAATGCCTGTGCCACTGTGTCTAATATGACGTCATGGGTCACCTGAGTGGGTCAAACTGTGTTGTGTTGTGTTGTCCTTGCGAATGGAGTACCAGGGTTGCGAGGCTGTCCTTGCGAAAATATGACAGAGTGTGAAATGGAGTACCAGGGGAGCAAAAAGAAGAAGGGGGAAAAAAGAGGTAAAATGCATGAAAACTGTGAAAAAGCATGAAAATGAATGAAATGCCGGTCACATTATTCATAATATATGCCCCTGAAGCCCATAATACTTCCATGGGAACATGTCAGTGGAGCCTCCAGGCTGAGACTGATTCTACCCGAGGATGAAGCCTTACTTTCGGGTAAAAGTATTCAGGCAGAGTGCCTGGATCATGGCCGAGAAAAACAAACACATGCACCACACACATTGGGGTCTATATTCCCCTGAAAGTTGTAAGACTCTGGATGAAAAAATGCCACCTCAGCCTCAAACCAGAAACTGGCTGATTCTACCCGAGGACGAAGCCTTATTTTCGGGTAAAAGTAGTCAGGCAGAGTGCCTGAAAAAAAAAAAAAAGGATGAAAAAGCATGAAAAGGAGTAAAAATGCCATCCAAATACACTCCTTTGATATAAAAGGGGTGAACATGCGAGCGCGCGTGCCTCTAATTCCATCCAAAGAAGACACTCCTTTGATGAAAAAAGAGGTGAAAATGCATGAAAACTGTGAAAAAGCATGAAAATGAATGAAATGCCGGTCACATTATTCATAATATATGCCCCTGAAGCCCATAATACTTCCATGGGAACATGTCAGTGGAGCCTCCAGGCTGAGACTGATTCTACCCGAGGATGAAGCCTTACTTTCGGGTAAAAGTAGTCAGGCAGAGTGCCTGGATCATGGCCGAGAAAAACAAACACATGCACCACACACATTGGGGTCTATATTCCCCTGAAAGTTGTAAGACTCTGGATGAAAAAATGCCACCTCAGCCTCAAACCAGAGACTGGCTGATTCTACCCGAGGACGAAGCCTTATTTTCGGGTAAAAGTAGTCAGGCAGAGTGCCTGAAAAAAAAAAAAAAGGATGAAAAAGCATGAAAAGGAGTAAAAATGCCATCCAAATACACTCCTTTGATATAAAAGGGGTGAACATGCCTGCGTGCGTGCCTCTAATTCCATCCAAAGAAGACACTCCTTTGATGAAAAAAGAGGTGAAAATGCATGAAAACTGTGAAAAAGCATGAAAATGAATGAAATGCCGGTCACATTATTCATAATATATGCCCCTGAAGCCCATTATACTTCCATGGGAACATGTCAGTGGAGCCTCCAGGCTGAGACTGATTCTACCCGAGGATAAAGCCTTACTTTCGGGTAAAAGTAGTCAGGCAGAGTGCCTGGATCATGGCCGAGAAAAACAAACACATGCACCACACACATTGGGGTCTATATTCCCCTGATAGTTGTAAGACTCTGGATGAAAAAATGCCACCTCAGCCTCAAACCAGAGACTGGCTGATTCTACCCGAGGACGAAGCCTTATTTTCGGGTAAAAGTAGTCAGGCAGAGTGCCTGAAAAAAAAAAAAAAGGATGAAAAAGCATGAAAAGGAGTAAAAATGCCATCCAAATACACTCCTTTGATATAAAAGGGGTGAACATTCGTGCGTGCGTGCCTCTAATTCCATCCAAAGAAGACACTCCTTTGATGAAAAAAGAGGTGAAAATGCATGAAAACTGTGAAAAAGCGTGAAAATGAAAAAAAATGCTTGTGCCACTGGGTCTCATACGGTGCCCTGGCTCATGTGAGCGGGTCAAACCGCCTTGAATTTCATTCAAATACACTCATTTGATAAAAAGAGTAAAAATGCATGAAAACGACTATAAATCATGAAAATGGATAAAATGCCTGTGCCACTGTGTCTAATATGACGTCATGGGTCACCTGAGTGGGTCAAACTGTGTTGTGTTGTGTTGTCCTTGCGAATGGAGTACCAGGGTTGCGAGGCTGTCCTTGCGAAAATATGACAGTGTGAAATGGAGTACCAGGGGAGCAAAAAGAAGAAGGGGGAAAAAAGAGGTAAAATGCATGAAAACTGTGAAAAAGCATGAAAATGAATGAAATGCCGGTCACATTATTCATAATATATGCCCCTGAAGCCCATAATACTTCCATGGGAACATGTCAGTGGAGCCTCCAGGCTGAGACTGATTCTACCCGAGGATGAAGCCTTACTTTTGGGTAAAAGTAGTCAGGCAGAGTGCCTGGATCATGGCCGAGAAAAACAAACACATGCACCACACACATTGGGGTCTATATTCCCCTGAAAGTTGTAAGACTCTGGATGAAAAAATGCCACCTCAGCCTCAAACCAGAGACTGGCTGATTCTACCCGAGGACGAAGCCTTATTTTCGGGTAAAAGTAGTCAGGCAGAGTGCCTGAAAAAAAAAAAAAAGGATGAAAAAGCATGAAAAGGAGTAAAAATGCCATCCAAATACACTCCTTTGATATAAAAGGGGTGAACATGCGTGCGTGCGTGCCTCTAATTCCATCCAAAGAAGACACTCCTTTGATGAAAAAAGAGGTGAAAATGCATGAAAACTGTGAAAAAGCATGAAAATGAAAAAAAATGCTTGTGCCACTGGGTCTCATACGGTGCCCTGGCTCATGTGAGCGGGTCAAACCGCCTTGAATTTCATTCAAATACACTCATTTGATAAAAAGAGTAAAAATGCATGAAAACGACTAAAAATCATGAAAATGGATAAAATGCCTGTGCCACTGTGTCTAATATGACGTCATGGGTCACCTGAGTGGGTCAAACTGTGTTGTGTTGTGTTGTCCTTGCGAATGGAGTACCAGGGGTGCGAGGCTGTCCTTGCGAAAATATGACAGAGTGTGAAATGGAGTACCAGGGGAGCAAAAAGAAGAAGGGGGAAAAAAGAGGTAAAATGCATGAAAACTGTGAAAAAGCATGAAAATGAATGAAATGCCGGTCACATTATTCATAATATATGCCCCTGAAGCCCATAATACTTCCATGGGAACATGTCAGTGGAGCCTCCAGGCTGAGACTGATTCTACCCGAGGATGAAGCCTTACTTTCTGGTAAAAGTAGTCAGGCAGAGTGCCTGGATCATGGCCGAGAAAAACAAACACATGCACCACACACATTGGGGTCTATATTCCCCTGAAAGTTGTAAGACTCTGGATGAAAAAATGCCACCTCAGCCTCAAACCAGAGACTGGCTGATTCTACCCGAGGACGAAGCCTTATTTTCGGGTAAAAGTAGTCAGGCAGAGTGCCTGAAAAAAAAAAAAAAGGATGAAAAAGCATGAAAAGGAGTAAAAATGCCATCCAAATACACTCCTTTGATATAAAAGGGGTGAACATGCGAGCGCGCGTGCCTCTAATTCCATCCAAAGAAGACACTCCTTTGATGAAAAAAGAGGTGAAAATGCATGAAAACTGTGAAAAAGCATGAAAATGAATGAAATGCCGGTCACATTATTCATAATATATGCCCCTGAAGCCCATAATACTTCCATGGGAACATGTCAGTGGAGCCTCCAGGCTGAGACTGATTCTACCCGAGGATGAAGCCTTACTTTCGGGTAAAAGTATTCAGGCAGAGTGCCTGGATCATGGCCGAGAAAAACAAACACATGCACCACACACATTGGGGTCTATATTCCCCTGAAAGTTGTAAGACTCTGGATGAAAAAATGCCACCTCAGCCTCAAACCAGAGACTGGCTGATTCTACCCGAGGACGAAGCCTTATTTTCGGGTAAAAGTAGTCAGGCAGAGTGCCTGAAAAAAAAAAAAAAGGATGAAAAAGCATGAAAAGGAGTAAAAATGCCATCCAAATACACTCCTTTGATATAAAAGGGGCTGAACATGCGTGCGTGCGTGCCTCTAATTCCATCCAAAGAAGACACTCCTTTGATGAAAAAAGAGGTGAAAATGCATGAAAACTGTGAAAAAGCATGAAAATGAAAAAAAATGCTTGTGCCACTGGGTCTCATACGGTGCCCTGGCTCATGTGAGCGGGTCAAACCGCCTTGAATTTCATTCAAATACACTCATTTGATAAAAAGAGTAAAAATGCATGAAAACGACTATAAATCATGAAAATGGATAAAATGCCTGTGCCACTGTGTCTAATATGACGTCATGGGTCACCTGAGTGGGTCAAACTGTGTTGTGTTGTGTTGTCCTTGCGAATGGAGTACCAGGCTGTCCTTGCGAAAATATGACAGTGTGAAATGGAGTACCAGGGGAGCAAAACAAGAAGGGGGAAAAAAGAGGTAAAATGCATGAAAACTGTGAAAAAGCATGAAAATGAATGAAATGCCGGTCACATTATTCATAATATATGCCCCTGAAGCCCATAATACTTCCATGGGAACATGTCAGTGGAGCCTCCAGGCTGAGACTGATTCTACCCGAGGATGAAGCCTTACTTTCGGGTAAAAGTAGTCAGGCAGAGTGCCTGGATCATGGCCGAGAAAAACAAACACATGCACCACACACATTGGGGTCTATATTCCCCTGAAAGTTGTAAGACTCTGGATGAAAAAATGCCACCTCAGCCTCAAACCAGAGACTGGCTGATTCTACCCGAGGACGAAGCCTTATTTTCGGGTAAAAGTAGTCAGGCAGAGTGCCTGAAAAAAAAAAAAAAGGATGAAAAAGCATGAAAAGGAGTAAAAATGCCATCCAAATACACTCCTTTGATATAAAAGGGGTGAACATGCTTGCGCGCGTGCCTCTAATTCCATCCAAAGAAGACACTCCTTTGATGAAAAAAGAGGTGAAAATGCATGAAAACTGTGAAAAAGCATGAAAATGAATGAAATGCCGGTCACATTATTCATAATATATGCCCCTGAAGCCCATAATACTTCCATGGGAACATGTCAGTGGAGCCTCCAGGCTGAGACTGATTCTACCCGAGGATGAAGCCTTACTTTCGGGTAAAAGTAGTCAGGCAGAGTGCCTGGATCATGGCCGAGAAAAACAAACACATGCACCACACACATTGGGGTCTATATTCCCCTGAAAGTTGTAAGACTCTGGATGAAAAAATGCCACCTCAGCCTCAAACCAGAGACTGCCTGATTCTACCCGAGGACGAAGCCTTATTTTCGGGTAAAAGTAGTCAGGCAGAGTGCCTGACAAAATAAAAAAAGGATGAAAAAGCATGAAAAGGAGTAAAAATGCCATCCAAATACACTCCTTTGATATAAAAGGGGTGGACATGCGTGCGCGCGTGCCTCTAATTCCATCCAAAGAAGACACTCCTTTGATGAAAAAAGAGGTGAAAATGCATGAAAACTGTGAAAAAGCATGAAAATGAATGAAATGCCGGTCACATTATTCATAATATATGCCCCTGAAGCCCATAATACTTCCATGGGAACATGTCAGTGGAGCCTCCAGGCTGAGACTGATTCTACCCGAGGATGAAGCCTTACTTTCGGGTAAAAGTAGTCAGGCAGAGTGCCTGAAAAAAAAAAAAAAGGATGAAAAAGCATGAAAAGGAGTAAAAATGCCATCCAAATACACTCCTTTGATATAAAAGGGGTGAACATGCGTGCGTGCGTGCCTCTAATTCCATCCAAAGAAGACACTCCTTTGATGAAAAAAGAGGTGAAAATGCATGAAAACTGCGAAAAAGCATGAAAATGAATGAAATGCCGGTCACATTATTCATAATATATGCCCCTGAAGCCCATAATACTTCCATGGGAACATGTCAGTGGAGCCTCCAGGCTGAGACTGATTCTACACGAGGATGAAGCCTTACTTTCGGGTAAAAGTAGTCAGGCAGAGTGCCTGGATCATGGCCGAGAAAAACAAACACATGCACCACGCACATTGGGGTCTATATTCCCCTGAAAGTTGTAAGACTCTGGATGAAAAAATGCCACCTCAGCCTCAAACCAGAGACTGGCTGATTCTACCCGAGGACGAAGCCTTATTTTCGGGTAAAAGTAGTCAGGCAGAGTGCTTGAAAAAAAAAAAAAAGGATGAAAAAGCATGAAAAGGAGTAAAAATGCCATCCAAATACACTCCTTTGATATAAAAGGGGTGAACATGCGTGCGTGCGTGCCTCTAATTCCATCCAAAGAAGACACTCCTTTGATGAAAAAAGAGGTGAAAATGCATGAAAACTGTGAAAAAGCATGAAAATGAAAAAAAATGCTTGTGCCACTGGGTCTCATACGGTGCCCTGGCTCATGTGAGCGGGTCAAACCGCCTTGAATTTCATTCAAATACACTCATTTGATAAAAAGAGTAAAAATGCATGAAAACGACTAAAAATCATGAAAATGGATAAAATGCCTGTGCCACTGTGTCTAATATGACGTCATGGGTCACCTGAGTGGGTCAAACTGTGTTTTGTTGTGTTGTCCTTGCGAATGGAGTACCAGGCTGTCCTTGCGAAAATATGACAGTGTGAAATGGAGTACCAGGGGAGCAAAAGAAGAAGGGGGAAAAAAGAGGTAAAATGCATGAAAACTGTGAAAAAGCATGAAAATGAATGAAATGCCGGTCACATTATTCATAATATATGCCCCTGAAGCCCATAATACTTCCATGGGAACATGTCAGTGGAGCCTCCAGGCTGAGACTGATCCTACCCGAGGATGAAGCCATACTTTCGGGTAAAAGTAGTCAGGCAGAGTGCCTGGATCATGGCCGAGAAAAACAAACACATGCACCACACACATTGGGGTCTATATTCCCCTGAAAGTTGTAAGACTCTGGATGAAAAAATGCCACCTCAGCCTCAAACCAGAGACTGGCTGATTCTACCCGAGGACGAAGCCTTATTTTCGGGTAAAAGTAGTCAGGCAGAGTGCCTGAAAAAAAAAAAAAAGGATGAAAAAGCATGAAAAGGAGTAAAAATGCCATCCAAATACACTCCTTTGATATAAAAGGGGTGAACATGCGTGCGCGCGTGCCTCTAATTCCATCCAAAGAAGACACTCCTTTGATGAAAAAAGAGGTGAAAATGCATGAAAACTGTGAAAAAGCATGAAAATGAATGAAATGCCGGTCACATTATTCATAATATATGCCCCTGAAGCCCATAATACTTCCATGGGAACATGTCAGTGGAGCCTCCAGGCTGAGACTGATTCTACCCGAGGATGAAGCCTTACTTTCGGGTAAAAGTAGTCAGGCAGAGTGCCTGGATCATGGCCGAGAAAAACAAACACATGCACCACACACATTGGGGTCTATATTCCCCTGAAAGTTGTAAGACTCTGGATGAAAAAATGCCACCTCAGCCTCAAACCAGAGACTGGCTGATTCTACCCGAGGACGAAGCCTTATTTTCGGGTAAAAGTAGTCAGGCAGAGTGCCTGAAAAAAAAAAAAAAGGATGAAAAAGCATGAAAAGGAGTAAAAATGCCATCCAAATACACTCCTTTGATATAAAAGGGGTGAACATGCGTGCGTGCGTGCCTCTAATTCCATCCAAAGAAGACACTCCTTTGATGAAAAAAGAGGTGAAAATGCATGAAAACTGTGAAAAAGCATGAAAATGAATGAAATGCCGGTCACAATATTCATAATATATGCCCCTGAAGCCCATAATACTTCCATGGGAACATGTCAGTGGAGCCTCCAGGCTGAGACTGATTCTACCCGAGGATGAAGCCTTACTTTCGGGTAAAAGTAGTCAGGCAGAGTGCCTGGATCATGGCCGAGAAAAACAAACACATGCACCACACACATTGGGGTCTATATTCCCCTGAAAGTTGTAAGACTCTGGATGAAAAAATGCCACCTCAGCCTCAAACCAGAGACTGGCTGATTCTACCCGAGGACGAAGCCTTATTTTCGGGTAAAAGTAGTCAGGCAGAGTGCCTGAAAAAAAAAAAAAAGGATGAAAAAGCATGAAAAGGAGTAAAAATGCCATCCAAATACACTCCTTTGATATAAAAGGGGTGAACATGCGTGCGTGCGTGCCTCTAATTCCATCCAAAGAAGACACTCCTTTGATGAAAAAAGAGGTGAAAATACATGAAAACTGTGAAAAAGCATGAAAATGAAAAAAAATGCTTGTGCCACTGGGTCTCATACGGTGCCCTGGCTCATGTGAGCGGGTCAAACCGCCTTGAATTTCATTCAAATACACTCATTTGATAAAAAGAGTAAAAATGCATGAAAACGACTAAAAATCATGAAAATGGATAAAATGCCTGTGCCACTGTGTCTAATATGACGTCATGGGTCACCTGAGTGGGTCAAACTGTGTTGTGTTGTGTTGTCCTTGCGAATGGATTACCAGGGTTGCGAGGCTGTCCTTGCGAAAATATGACAGAGTGTGAAATGGAGTACCAGGGGAGCAAAAAGAAGAAGGGGGAAAAAAGAGGTAAAATGCATGAAAACTGTGAAAAAGCATGAAAATGAATGAAATGCCGGTCACATTATTCATAATACTTCCATGGGAACATGTCAGTGGAGCCTCCAGGCTGAGACTGATTCTACCCGAGGATGAAGCCTTACTTTCGGGTAAAAGTAGTCAGGCAGAGTGCCTGGATCATGGCCGAGAAAAACAAACACATGCACCACACACATTGGGGTCTATATTCCCCTGAAAGTTTTAAGACTCTGGATGAAAAAATGCCACCTCAGCCTCAAACCAGAGACTGGCTGATTCTACCCAAGGACGAAGCCTTATTTTCGGGTAAAAGTAGTCAGGCAGAGTGCCTGAAAAAAAAAAAAAGGATGAAAAAGCATGAAAAGGAGTAAAAATGCCATCCAAATACACTCCTTTGATATAAAAGGGGTGAACATGCGTGCGCGCGTGCCTCTAATTCCATCCAAAGAAGACACTCCTTTGATGAAAAAAGAGGTGAAAATGCATGAAAACTGTGAAAAAGCATGAAAATGAATGAAAGGCCGGTCACATTATTCATAATATATGCCCCTGAAGTCCATAATACTTCCATGGGAACATGTCAGTGGAGCCTCCAGGCTGAGACTGATTCTGCCCGAGGATGAAGCCTTACTTTCGGGTAAAAGTAGTCAGACAGAGTGCCTGGATCATGGCCGAGAAAAACAAACACATGCACCACACACATTGGGGTCTATATTCCCCTGAAAGTTGTAAGACTCTGGATGAAAAAATGCCACCTCAGCCTCAAACCAGAGACTGGCTGATTCTACCCGAGGACAAAGCCTTATTTTCGGGTAAAAGTAGTCAGGCAGAGTGCCTGAAAAAAAAAAAAAAGGATGAAAAAGCATGAAAAGGAGTAAAAATGCCATCCAAATACACTCCTTTGATATAAAAGGGGTGAACATGCGTGCGTGCGTGCCTCTAATTCCATCCAAAGAAGACACTCCTTTGATGAAAAAAGAGGTGAAAATGCATGAAAACTGTGAAAAAGCATGAAAATGAATGAAATGCCGGTCACATTATTCGTAATATATGCCCCTGAAGCCCATAATACTTCCATGGGAACATGTCAGTGGAGCCTCCAGGCTGAGACTGATTCTACCCGAGGATGAAGCCTTACTTTCGGGTAAAAGTAGTCAGGCAGAGTGCCTGGATCATGGCCGAGAAAAACAAACACATGCACCACACACATTGGGGTCTATATTCCCCTGAAAGTTGTAAGACTCTGGATGAAAAAATGCCACCTCAGCCTCAAACCAGAGACTGGCTGATTCTACCCGAGGACGAAGCCTTATTTTCGGGTAAAAGTAGTCAGGCAGAGTGCTTGAAAAAAAAAAAAAAGGATGAAAAAGCATGAAAAGGAGTAAAAATGCCATCCAAATACACTCCTTTGATATAAAAGGGGTGAACATGCGTGCGTGCGTGCCTCTAATTCCATCCAAAGAAGACACTCCTTTGATGAAAAAAGAGGTGAAAATGCATGAAAACTGTGAAAAAGCATGAAAATGAAAAAAAATGCTTGTGCCACTGGGTCTCATACGGTGCCCTGGCTCATGTGAGCGGGTCAAACCGCCTTGAATTTCATTCAAATACACTCATTTGATAAAAAGAGCAAAAATGCATGAAAACGACTAAAAATCATGAAAATGGATAAAATGCCTGTGCCACTGTGTCTAATATGACGTCATGGGTCACCTGAGTGGGTCAAACTGTGTTGTGTTGTGTTGTCCTTGCGAATGGAGTACCAGGGTTGCGAGGCTGTCCTTGCGAAAATATGACAGAGTGTGAAATGGAGTACCAGGGGAGCAAAGAGAAGAAGGGTGAAAAAAGAGGTAAAATGCATGAAAACTGTGAAAAAGCATGAAAATGAATGAAATGCCGGTCACATTATTCATAATATATGCCCCTGAAGCCCATAATACTTCCATGGGAACATGTCAGTGGAGCCTCCAGGCTCAGACTGATTCTACCCGAGGATGAAGCCTTACTTTCGGGTAAAAGTATTCAGGCAGAGTGCCTGGATCATGGCCGAGAAAAACAAACACATGCACCACACACATTGGGGTCTATATTCCCCTGAAAGTTGTAAGACTCTGGATGAAAAAATGCCACCTCAGCCTCAAACCAGAGACTGGCTGATTCTACCCGAGGACGAAGCCTTATTTTCGGGTAAAAGTAGTCAGGCAGAGTGCCTGAAAAAAAAAAAAAAGGATGAAAAAGCATGAAAAGGAGTAAAAATGCCATCCAAATACACTCCTTTGATATAAAAGGGGTGAACATGCGAGCGCGCGTGCCTCTAATTCCATCCAAAGAAGACACTCCTTTGATGAAAAAAGAGGTGAAAATGCATGAAAACTGTGAAAAAGCATGAAAATGAATGAAATGCCGGTCACATTATTCATAATATATGCCCCTGAAGCCCATAATACTTCCATGGGAACATGTCAGTGGAGCCTCCAGGCTGAGACTGATTCTACCCGAGGATGAAGCCTTACTTTCGGGTAAAAGTAGTCAGGCAGAGTGCCTGGATCATGGCCGAGAAAAACAAACACATGCACCACACACATTGGGGTCTATATTCCCCTGATAGTTGTAAGACTCTGGATGAAAAAATGCCACCTCAGCCTCAAACCAGAGACTGGCTGATTCTACCCGAGGACGAAGCCTTATTTTCGGGTAAAAGTAGTCAGGCAGAGTGCCTGAAAAAAAAAAAAAAAGGATGAAAAAGCATGAAAAGGAGTAAAAATGCCATCCAAATACACTCCTTTGATATAAAAGGGGTGAACATGCGTGCGTGCGTGCCTCTAATTCCATCCAAAGAAGACACTCCTTTGATGAAAAAAGAGGTGAAAATGCATGAAAACTGTGAAAAAGCATGAAAATGAAAAAAAATGCTTGTGCCACTGGGTCTCATACGGTGCCCTGGCTCATGTGAGCGGGTCAAACCGCCTTGAATTTCATTCAAATACACTCATTTGATAAAAAGAGTAAAAATGCATGAAAACGACTAAAAATCATGAAAATGGATAAAATGCCTGTGCCACTGTGTCTAATATGACGTCATGGGTCACCTGAGTGGGTCAAACTGTGTTGTGTTGTGTTGTCCTTGCGAATGGAGTAGCAGGGGTGCGAGGCTGTCCTTGCGAAAATATGACAGAGTGTGAAATGGAGTACCAGGGGAGCAAAAAGAAGAAGGGGGAAAAAAGAGGTAAAATGCATGAAAACTGTGAAAAAGCATGAAAATGAATGAAATGCCGGTCACATTATTCATAATATATGCCCCTGAAGCCCATAATACTTCCATGGGAACATGTCAGTGGAGCCTCCAGGCTGAGACTGATTCTACCCGAGGATGAAGCCTTACTTTCGGGTAAAAGTAGTCAGGCAGAGTGCCTGGATCATGGCCGAGAAAAACAAACACATGCACCACACACATTGGGGTCTATATTCCCCTGAAAGTTGTAAGACTCTGGATGAAAAAATGCCACCTCAGCCTCAAACCAGAGACTGGCTGATTCTACCCGAGGACGAAGCCTTATTTTCGGGTAAAAGTAGTCAGGCAGAGTGCCTGAAAAAAAAAAAAAAGGATGAAAAAGCATGAAAAGGAGTAAAAATGCCATCCAAATACACTCCTTTGATATAAAAGGGGTGAACATGCGTGCGTGCGTGCCTCTAATTCCATCCAAAGAAGACACTCCTTTGATGAAAAAAGAGGTGAAAATGCATGAAAACTGTGAAAAAGCATGAAAATGAAAAAAAATGCTTGTGCCACTGGGTCTCATACGGTGCCCTGGCTCATGTGAGCGGGTCAAACCGCCTTGAATTTCATTCAAATACACTCATTTGATAAAAAGAGTAAAAATGCATGAAAACGACTAAAAATCATGAAAATGGATAAAATGCCTGTGCCACTGTGTCTAATATGACGTCATGGGTCACCTGAGTGGGTCCAACTGCGTTGTGTTGTGTTGTCCTTGCGAATGGAGTACCAGGGGTGCGAGGCTGTCCTTGCGAAAATATGACAGAGTGTGAAATGGAGTACCAGGGGAGCAAAAAGAAGAAGGGGGAAAAAAGAGGTAAAATGCATGAAAACTGTGAAAAAGCATTAAAATGAATGAAATACCGGTCACATTATTCATAATATATGCCCCTGAAGCCCATAATACTTCCATGGGAACATGTCAGTGGAGCCTCCAGGCTGAGACTGATTCTACCCGAGGATGAAGCCTTACTTTCGGGTAAAAGTAGTCAGGCAGAGTGCCTGGATCATGGCCGAGAAAAACAAACACATGCACCACACACATTGGGGTCTATATTCCCCTGAAAGTTGTAAGACTCTGGATGAAAAAATGCCACCTCAGCCTCAAACCAGAGACTGCCTGATTCTACCCGAGGACGAAGCCTTATTTTCGGGTAAAAGTAGTCAGGCAGAGTGCCTGAAAAAAAAAAAAAAGGATGAAAAAGCATGAAAAGGAGTAAAAATGCCATCCAAATACACTCCTTTGATATAAAAGGGGTGAACATGCGTGCGTGCGTGCCTCTAATTCTATCCAAAGAAGACACTCCTTTGATGAAAAAAGAGGTGAAAATGCATGAAAACTGTGAAAAAGCATGAAAATGAAAAAAAATGCTTGTGCCACTGGGTCTCATACGGTGCTCTGGCTCATGTGAGCGGGTCAAACCGCCTTGAATTTCATTCAAATACACTCATTTGATAAAAAGAGTAAAAATGCATGAAAACGACTAAAAATCATGAAAATGGATAAAATGCCTGTGCCACTGTGTCTAATATGACGTCATGGGTCACCTGAGTGGGTCAAACTGTGTTGTGTTGTGTTGTCCTTGCGAATGGAGTAGCAGGGGTGCGAGGCTGTCCTTGCGAAAATATGACAGAGTGTGAAATGGAGTACCAGGGGAGCAAAAAGAAGAAGGGGGAAAAAAGAGGTAAAATGCATGAAAACTGTGAAAAAGCATGAAAATGAATGAAATGCCGGTCACATTATTCATAATATATGCCCCTGAAGCCCATAATACTTCCATGGGAACATGTCAGTGGAGCCTCCAGGCTGAGACTGATTCTACCCGAGGATGAAGCCTTACTTTCGGGTAAAAGTAGTCAGGCAGAGTGCCTGGATCATGGCCGAGAAAAACAAACACATGCACCACACACATTGGGGTCTATATTCCCCTGAAAGTTGTAAGACTCTGGATGAAAAAATGCCACCTCAGCCTCAAACCAGAGACTGGCTGATTCTACCCGAGGACGAAGCCTTATTTTCGGGTAAAAGTAGTCAGGCAGAGTGCCTGAAAAAAAAAAAAAAGGATGAAAAAGCATGAAAAGGAGTAAAAATGCCATCCAAATACACTCCTTTGATATAAAAGGGGTGAACATGCGTGCGTGCGTGCCTCTAATTCCATCCAAAGAAGACACTCCTTTGATGAAAAAAGAGGTGAAAATGCATGAAAACTGTGAAAAAGCATGAAAATGAAAAAAAATGCTTGTGCCACTGGGTCTCATACGGTGCCCTGGCTCATGTGAGCGGGTCAAACCGCCTTGAATTTCATTCAAATACACTCATTTGATAAAAAGAGTAAAAATGCATGAAAACGACTAAAAATCATGAAAATGGATAAAATGCCTGTGCCACTGTGTCTAATATGACGTCATGGGTCACCTGAGTGGGTCCAACTGCGTTGTGTTGTGTTGTCCTTGCGAATGGAGTACCAGGGGTGCGAGGCTGTCCTTGCGAAAATATGACAGAGTGTGAAATGGAGTACCAGGGGAGCAAAAAGAAGAAGGGGGAAAAAAGAGGTAAAATGCATGAAAACTGTGAAAAAGCATGAAAATGAATGAAATGCCGGTCACATTATTCATAATATATGCCCCTGAAGCCCATAATACTTCCATGGGAACATGTCAGTGGAGCCTCCAGGCTGAGACTGATTCTACCCGAGGATGAAGCCTTACTTTCGGGTAAAAGTAGTCAGGCAGAGTGCCTGGATCATGGCCGAGAAAAACAAACACATGCACCACACACATTGGGGTCTATATTCCCCTGAAAGTTGTAAGACTCTGGATGAAAAAATGCCACCTCAGCCTCAAACCAGAGACTGCCTGATTCTACCCGAGGACGAAGCCTTATTTTCGGGTAAAAGTAGTCAGGCAGAGTGCCTGAAAAAAAAAAAAAAGGATGAAAAAGCATGAAAAGGAGTAAAAATGCCATCCAAATACACTCCTTTGATATAAAAGGGGTGAACATGCGTGCGTGCGTGCCTCTAATTCCATCCAAAGAAGACACTCCTTTGATGAAAAAAGAGGTGAAAATGCATGAAAACTGTGAAAAAGCATGAAAATGAATGAAATGCCGGTCACATTATTCATAATATATGCCCCTGAAGCCCATAATACTTCCATGGGAACATGTCAGTGGAGCCTCCAGGCTGAGACTGATTCTACCCGAGGATGAAGCCTTACTTTCGGGTAAAAGTAGTCAGGCAGAGTGCCTGGATCATGGCCGAGAAAAACAAACACATGCACCACACACATTGGGGTCTATATTCCCCTGAAAGTTGTAAGACTCTGGATGAAAAATTGCCACCTCAGCCTCAAACCAGAGACTGGCTGATTCTACCCGAGGACGAAGCCATATTTTCGGGTAAAAGTAGTCAGGCAGAGTGCCTGAAAAAAAAAAAAAAGGATGAAAAAGCATTCAAAGGAGTAAAAATGCCATCCAAATACACTCCTTTGATATAAAAGGGGTGAACATGCGTGCGTGCGTGCCTCTAATTCCATCCAAAGAAGACACTCCTTTGATGAAAAAAGAGGTGAAAATGCATGAAAACTGTGAAAAAGCATGAAAATGAATGAAATGCCGGTCACATTATTCATAATATATGCCCCTGAAGCCCATAATACTTCCATGGGAACATGTCAGTGGAGCCTCCAGGCTGAGACTGATTCTACCCGAGGACGAAGCCTTACTTTCGGGTAAAAGTAGTCAGGCAGAGTGCCTTGATCATTGCCGAGAAAAACAAACACATGCACCACACACATTGGGGTCTATATTCCCCTGAAAGTTGTAAGACTCTGGATGAAAAAATGCCACCTCAGCCTCAAACCAGAGACTGGCTGATTCTACCCGAGGACGAAGCCTTATTTTCGGGTAAAAGTAGTCAGGCAGAGTGCCTGACAAAATAAAAAAAGGATGAAAAAGCATGAAAAGGAGTAAAAATGCCATCCAAATACACTCCTTTGATATAAAAGGGGTGAACATGCGTGCGCGCGTGCCTCTAATTCCATCCAAAGAAGACACTCCTTTGATGAAAAAAGAGGTGAAAATGCATGAAAACTGTGAAAAAGCATGAAAATGAATGAAATGCCGGTCACATTATTCATAATATATGCCCCTGAAGCCCATAATACTTCCATGGGAACATGTCAGTGGAGCCTCCAGGCTGAGACTGATTCTACCCGAGGATGAAGCCTTACTTTCGGGTAAAAGTAGTCAGGCAGAGTGCCTGGATCATGGCCGAGAAAAACAAACACATGCACCACACACATTGGGGTCTATATTCCCCTGAAAGTTGTAAGACTCTGGATGAAAAAATGCCACCTCAGCCTCAAACCAGAGACTGGCTGATTCTACCCGAGGACGAAGCCTTATTTTCGGGTAAAAGTAGTCAGGCAGAGTGCCTGAAAAAAAAAAAAAGGATGAAAAAGCATGAAAAGGAGTAAAAATGCCATCCAAATACACTCCTTTGATATAAAAGGGGTGAACATGCGTGCTTGCGTGCCTCTAATTCCATCTAAAGAAGACACTCCTTTGATGAAAAAAGAGGTGAAAATGCATGAAAACTGTGAAAAAGCATGAAAATGAATGAAATGCCGGTCACATTATTCATAATATATGCCCCTGAAGCCCATAATACTTCCATGGGAACATGTCAGTGGAGCCTCCAGGCTGAGACTGATTCTACCCGAGGATGAAGCCTTACTTTCGGGTAAAAGTAGTCAGGCAGAGTGCCTGGATCATGGCCGAGAAAAACAAACACATGCACCACACACATTGGGGTCTATATTCCCCTGAAAGTTGTAAGACTCTGGATGAAAAAATGCCACCTCAGCCTCAAACCAGAAACTGGCTGATTCTACCCGAGGACGAAGCCTTATTTTCGGGTAAAAGTAGTCAGGCAGAGTGCCTGAAAAAAAAAAAAAAGGATGAAAAAGCATGAAAAGGAGTAAAAATGCCATCCAAATACACTCCTTTGATATAAAAGGGGTGAACATGCGTGCGCGCGTGCCTCTAATTCCATCCAAAGAAGACACTCCTTTGATGAAAAAAGAGTTGAAAATGCATGAAAACTGTGAAAAAGCATGAAAATGAATGAAATGCCGGTCACATTATTCATAATATATGCCCCTGAAGCCCATAATACTTCCATGGGAACATGTCAGTGGAGCCTCCAGGCTGAGACTGATTCTACCCGAGGATGAAGCCTTACTTTCGGGTAAAAGTAGTCAGGCAGAGTGCCTGGATCATGGCCGAGAAAAACAAACACATGCACCACACACATTGGGTTCTATATTCCCCTGAAAGTTGTAAGACTCTGGATGAAAAAATGCCACCTCAGCCTCAAACCAGAGACTGGCTGATTCTACCCGAGGACGAAGCCTTATTTTCGGGTAAAAGTAGTCAGGCAGAGTGCCTGAAAAAAAAAAAAAAAGGATGAAAAAGCATGAAAAGGAGTAAAAATGCCATCCAAATACACTCCTTTGATATAAAAGGGGTGAACATGCGTGCGTGCGTGCCTCTAATTCCATCCAAAGAAGACACTCCTTTGATGAAAAAAGAGGTGAAAATGCATGAAAACTGTGAAAAAGCATGAAAATGAATGAAATGCCGGTCACATTATTCATAATATATGCCCCTGAAGCCCATAATACTTCCATGGGAACATGTCAGTGGAGCCTCCAGGCTGAGACTGATTCTACCCGAGGATGAAGCCTTACTTTCGGGTAAAAGTAGTCAGGCAGAGTGCCTGGATCATGGCCGAGAAAAACAAACACATGCACCACACACATTGGGGTCTATATTCCCCTGAAAGTTGTAAGACTCTGGATGAAAAAATGCCACCTCAGCCTCAAACCAGAGACTGGCTGATTCTACACGAGGACGAAGCCTTATTTTCGGGTAAAAGTAGTCAGGCAGAGTGCCTGAAAAAAAAAAAAAAAGGATGAAAAAGCATGAAAAGGAGTAAAAATGCCATCCAAATACACTCCTTTGATATAAAAGGGGTGAACATGCGTGCGTGCGTGCCTCTAATTCCATCCAAAGAAGACACTCCTTTGATGAAAAAAGAGGTGAAAATGCATGAAAACTGTGAAAAAGCATGAAAATGAATGAAATGCCGGTCACATTATTCATAATATATGCCCCTGAAGCCCATAATACTTCCATGGGAACATGTCAGTGGAGCCTCCAGGCTGAGACTGATTCTACCCGAGGATGAAGCCTTACTTTCGGGTAAAAGTAGTCAGGCAGAGTGCCTGGATCATGGCCGAGAAAAACAAACACATGCACCACACACATTGGGGTCTATATTCCCCTGAAAGTTGTAAGACTCTGGATGAAAAAATGCCACCTCAGCCTCAAACCAGAGACTGGCTGATTCTACCCGAGGACGAAGCCTTATTTTCGGGTAAAAGTAGTCAGGCAGAGTGCCTGAAAAAAAAAAAAATAGGATGAAAAAGCATGAAAAGGAGTAAAAATGCCATCCAAATACACTCCTTTGATATAAAAGGGGTGAACATGCGTGCGCGCGTGCCTCTAATTCCATCCAAATAAGACACTCCTTTGATGAAAAAAGAGGTGAAAATGCATGAAAACTGTGAAAAAGCATGAAAATGAATGAAATGCCGGTCACATTATTCATAATATATGCCACTGAAGCCCATAATACTTCCATGGGAACATGTCAGTGGAGCCTCCAGGCTGAGACTGATTCTACCCAAGGATGAAGCCTTACTTTCGGGTAAAAGTAGTCAGGCAGAGTGCCTGGATCATGGCCGAGAAAAACAAACACATGCACCACACACATTGGGGTCTATATTCCCCTGAAAGTTGAAAGACTCTGGATGAAAAAATGCCACCTCAGCCTCAAACCAGAGACTGGCTGATTCTACCCGAGGACGAAGCCTTATTTTCGGGTAAAAGTAGTCAGGCAGAGTGCCTGAAAAAAAAAAAAAAGGATGAAAAAGCATGAAAAGGAGTAAAAATGCCATCCAAATACACTCCTTTGATATAAAAGGGGTGAACATGCGTGCGTGCGTGCCTCTAATTCCATCCAAAGAAGACACTCCTTTGATGAAAAAAGAGGTGAAAATGCATGAAAACTGTGAAAAAGCATGAAAATGAAAAAAAATGCTTGTGCCACTGGTTCTCATACGGTGCCCTGGCTCATGTGAGCGGGTCAAACCGCCTTGAATTTCATTCAAATACACTCATTTGATAAAAAGAGTAAAAATGCATGAAAACGACTAAAAATCATGAAAATGGATAAAATGCCTGTGCCACTGTGTCTAATATGACGTCATGGGTCACCTGAGTGGGTCAAACTGTGTTGTGTTGTGTTGTCCTTGCGAATGGAGTACCAGGGGTGCGAGGCTGTCCTTGCGAAAATATGACAGAGTGTGAAATGGAGTACCAGGGGAGCAAAAAGAAGAAGGGGGAAAAAAGAGGTAAAATGCATGAAAACTGTGAAAAAGCATGAAAATGAATGAAATGCCGGTCACATTATTCATAATATATGCCCCTGAAGCCCATAATACTTCCATGGGAACATGTCAGTGGAGCCTCCAGGCTGAGACTGATTCTACCCGAGGATGAAGCCTTACTTTCGGGTAAAAGTAGTCAGGCAGAGTGCCTGGATCATGGCCGAGAAAAACAAACACATGCACCACACACATTGGGGTCTATATTCCCCTGAAAGTTGTAAGACTCTGGATGAAAAAATGCCACCTCAGCCTCAAACCAGAGACTGGCTGATTCTACCCGAGGACGAAGCCTTATTTTCGGGTAAAAGTAGTCAGGCAGAGTGCCTGAAAAAAAAAAAAAAGGATGAAAAAGCATAAAAAGGAGTAAAAATGCCATCCAAATACACTCCTTTGATATAAAAGGGGTGAACATGCGTGCGCGCCTGCCTCTAATTCCATCCAAAGAGGACACTCCTTTGATGAAAAAAGAGGTGAAAATGCATGAAAACTGTGAAAAAGCATGAAAATGAAAAAAAAATGCTTGTGCCACTGGGTCTCATACGGTGCCCTGGCTCATGTGAGCGGGTCAAACCGCCTTGAATTTCATTCAAATACACTCATTTGATAAAAAGAGTAAAAATGCATGAAAACGACTAAAAATCATGAAAATGGATAAAATGCCTGTGCCACTGTGTCTAATATGACGTCATGGGTCACCTGAGTGGGTCAAACTGTGTTGTGTTGTGTTGTCCTTGCGAATGGAGTACCAGGGGTGCGAGGCTGTCCTTGCGAAAATATGACAGTGTGAAATGGAGTACCAGGGGAGCAAAAAGAAGAAGGGGGAAAAAAGAGGTAAAATGCATGAAAACTGTGAAAAAGCATGAAAATGAATGAAATGCCGGTCACATTATTCATAATATATGCCCCTGAAGCCCATAATACTTCCATGAGAACATGTCAGTGGAGCCTCCAGGCTGAGACTGATTCTACCCGAGGATGAAGCCTTACTTTCGGGTAAAAGTAGTCAGGCAGAGTGCCTGGATCATGGCCGAGAAAAACAAACACATGCACCACACACATTGGGGTCTATATTCCCCTGAAAGTTGTAAGACTCTGGATGAAAAAATGCCACCTCAGCCTCAAACCAGAGACTGGCTGATTCTACCCGAGGACGAAGCCTTATTTTCGGGTAAAAGTAGTCAGGCAGAGTGCCTGAAAAAAAAAAAAAAGGATGAAAAAGCATAAAAAGGAGTAAAAATGCCATCCAAATACACTCCTTTGATATAAAAGGGGTGAACATGCGTGCGCGCCTGCCTCTAATTCCATCCAAAGAAGACACTCCTTTGATGAAAAAAGAGGTGAAAATGCATGAAAACTGTGAAAAAGCATGAAAATGAATGAAATGCCGGTCACATTATTCATAATATATGCCCCTGAAGCCCATAATACTTCCATGGGAACATGTCAGTGGAGCCTCCAGGCTGAGACTGATTCTACCCGAGGATGAAGCCTTACTTTCGGGTAAAAGTAGTCAGGCAGAGTGCCTGGATCATGGCCGAGAAAAACAAACACATGCACCACACACATTGGGGTCTATATTCCCCTGAAAGTTGTAAGACTCTGGATGAAAAAATGCCCCCTCAGCCTCAAACCAGAGACTGGCTGATTCTACCCGAGGACGAAGCCTTATTTTCGGGTAAAAGTAGTCAGGCAGAGTGCCTGAAAAAAAAAAAAAAGGATGAAAAAGCATGAAAAGGAGTAAAAATGCCATCCAAATACACTCCTTTGATATAAAAGGGGTGAACATGCGTGCGTGCGTGCCTCTAATTCCATCCAAAGAAGACACTCCTTTGATGAAAAAAGAGGTGAAAATGCATGAAAACTGTGAAAAAGCATGAAAATGAAAAAAAATGCTTGTGCCACTGGGTCTCATACGGTGCCCTGGCTCATGTGAGCGGGTCAAACCGCCTTGAATTTCATTCAAATACACTCATTTGATAAAAAGAGTAAAAATGCATGAAAACGACTAAAAATCATGAAAATGGATAAAATGCCTGTGCCACTGTGTCTAATATGACGTCATGGGTCACCTGAGTGGGTCAAACTGTGTTGTGTTGTGTTGTCCTTGCGAATGGAGTACCAGGGTTGCGAGGCTGTCCTTGCGAAAATATGACAGTGTGAAATGGAGTACCAGGGGAGCAAAAAGAAGAAGGGGGAAAAAAGAGGTAAAATGCATGAAAACTGTGAAAAAGCATGAAAATGAATGAAATGCCGGTCACATTATTCATAATATATGCCCCTGAAGCCCATAATACTTCCATGGGAACATGTCAGTGGAGCCTCCAGGCTGAGACTGATTCTACCCGAGGATGAAGCCTTACTTTCGGGTAAAAGTAGTCAGGCAGAGTGCCTGGATCATGGCCGAGAAAAACAAACACATGCACCACACACATTGGGGTCTATATTCCCCTGAAAGTTGTAAGACTCTGGATGAAAAAATGCCACCTCAGCCTCAAACCAGAGACTGGCTGATTCTACCCGAGGACGAAGCCTTATTTTCGGGTAAAAGTAGTCAGGCAGAGTGCCTGAAAAAAAAAAAAAAGGATGAAAAAGCATGAAAAGGAGTAAAAATGCCATCCAAATACACTCCTTTGATATAAAAGGGGTGAACATGCGTGCGTGCGTGCCTCTAATTCCATCCAAAGAAGACACTCCTTTGATGAAAAAAGAGGTGAAAATGCATGAAAACTGTGAAAAAGCATGAAAATGAAAAAAAATGCTTGTGCCACTGGGTCTCATACGGTGCCCTGGCTCATGTGAGCGGGTCAAACCGCCTTGAATTTCATTCAAATACACTCATTTGATAAAAAGAGTAAAAATGCATGAAAACGACTATAAATCATGAAAATGGATAAAATGCCTGTGCCACTGTGTCTAATATGACGTCATGGGTCACCTGAGTGGGTCAAACTGTGTTGTGTTGTGTTGTCCTTGCGAATGGAGTACCAGGGTTGCGAGGCTGTCCTTGCGAAAATATGACAGTGTGAAATGGAGTACCAGGGGAGCAAAAAGAAGAAGGGGGAAAAAAGAGGTAAAATGCATGAAAACTGTGAAAAAGCATGAAAATGAATGAAATGCCGGTCACATTATTCATAATATATGCCCCTGAAGCCCATAATACTTCCATGGGAACATGTCAGTGGAGCCTCCAGGCTGAGACTGATTCTACCCGAGGATGAAGCCTTACTTTCGGGTAAAAGTAGTCAGGCAGAGTGCCTGGATCATGGCCGAGAAAAACAAACACATGCACCACACACATTGGGGTCTATATTCCCCTGAAAGTTGTAAGACTCTGGATGAAAAAATGCCACCTCAGCCTCAAACCAGAGACTGGCTGATTCTACCCGAGGACGAAGCCTTATTTTCGGGTAAAAGTAGTCAGGCAGAGTGCCTGAAAAAAAAAAAAAAGGATGAAAAAGCATGAAAAGGAGTAAAAATGCCATCCAAATACACTCCTTTGATATAAAAGGGGTGAACATGCGTGCGTGCGTGCCTCTAATTCCATCCAAAGAAGACACTCCTTTGATGAAAAAAGAGGTGAAAATGCATGAAAACTGTGAAAAAGCATGAAAATGAAAAAAAATGCTTGTGCCACTGGGTCTCATACGGTGCCCTGGCTCATGTGAGCGGGTCAAACCGCCTTGAATTTCATTCAAATACACTCATTTGATAAAAAGAGTAAAAATGCATGAAAACGACTATAAATCATGAAAATGGATAAAATGCCTGTGCCACTGTGTCTAATATGACGTCATGGGTCACCTGAGTGGGTCAAACTGTGTTGTGTTGTGTTGTCCTTGCGAATGGAGTACCAGGGTTGCGAGGCTGTCCTTGCGAAAATATGACAGAGTGTGAAATGGAGTACCAGGGGAGCAAAAAGAAGAAGGGGGAAAAAAGAGGTAAAATGCATGAAAACTGTGAAAAAGCATGAAAATGAATGAAATGCCGGTCACATTATTCATAATATATGCCCCTGAAGCCCATAATACTTCCATGGGAACATGTCAGTGGAGCCTCCAGGCTGAGACTGATTCTACCCGAGGATGAAGCCTTACTTTCGGGTAAAAGTAGTCAGGCAGAGTGCCTGGATCATGGCCGAGAAAAACAAACACATGCACCACACACATTGGGGTCTATATTCCCCTGAAAGTTGTAAGACTCTGGATGAAAAAATGCCACCTCAGCCTCAAACCAGAGACTGGCTGATTCTACCCGAGGACGAAGCCTTATTTTCGGGTAAAAGTAGTCAGGCAGAGTGCCTGAAAAAAAAAAAAAAGGATGAAAAAGCATGAAAAGGAGTAAAAATGCCATCCAAATACACTCCTTTGATATAAAAGGGGTGAACATGCGTGCGTGCGTGCCTCTAATTCCATCCAAAGAAGACACTCCTTTGATGAAAAAAGAGGTGAAAATGCATGAAAACTGTGAAAAAGCATGAAAATGAATGAAATGCCGGTCACATTATTCATAATATATGCCCCTGAAGCCCATAATACTTCCATGGGAACATGTCAGTGGAGCCTCCAGGCTGAGACTGATTCTACCCGAGGATGAAGCCTTACTTTCGGGTAAAAGTAGTCAGGCAGAGCGCCTGGATCATGGCCGAAAAAAACAAACACATGCACCACACACATTGGGGTATATATTCCCCTGAAAGTTGTAAGACTCTGGATGAAAAAATGCCACCTCAGCCTCAAACCAGAGACTGGCTGATTCTACACGAGGACGAAGCCTTATATTCGGGTAAAAGTAGTCAGGCAGAGTGCCTGAAAAAAAAAAAAAAAAGGATTAGAAAGCATGAAAAAGGAGTAAAAATGCCATCCAAATACACTCCTTTGATATAAAAGGGGTGAACATGAGTGCGTGCGTGCCTCTAATTCCATCCAAAGAAGACACTCCTTTGATGAAAAAAGAGGTGAAAATGCATGAAAACTGTGAAAAAGCATGAAAATGAATGAAATGCCGGTCACATTATTCATAATATATGCCCCTGAAGCCCATAATACTTCCATGGGAACATGTCAGTGGAGCCTCCAGGCTGAGACTGATTCTACCCGAGGATGAAGCCTTACTTTCGGGTAAAAGTAGTCAGGCAGAGTGCCTGGATCATGGCCGAGAAAAACAAACACATGCACCACACACATTGGGGTCTATATTCCCCTGAAAGTTGTAAGACTCTGGATGAAAAAATGCCCCCTCAGCCTCAAACCAGAGACTGGCTGATTCTACCCGAGGACGAAGCCTTATTTTCGGGTAAAAGTAGTCAGGCAGAGTGCCTGAAAAAAAAAAAAAAGGATGAAAAAGCATGAAAAGGAGTAAAAATGCCATCCAAATACACTCCTTTGATATAAAAGGGGTGAACATGCGTGCGTGCGTGCCTCTAATTCCATCCAAAGAAGACACTCCTTTGATGAAAAAAGAGGTGAAAATGCATGAAAACTGTGAAAAAGCATGAAAATGAAAAAAAATGCTTGTGCCACTGGGTCTCATACGGTGCCCTGGCTCATGTGAGCGGGTCAAACCGCCTTGAATTTCATTCAAATACACTCATTTGATAAAAAGAGTAAAAATGCATGAAAACGACTAAAAATCATGAAAATGGATAAAATGCCTGTGCCACTGTGTCTAATATGACGTCATGGGTCACCTGAGTGGGTCAAACTGTGTTGTGTTGTGTTGTCCTTGCGAATGGAGTACCAGGGGTGCGAGGCTGTCCTTGCGAAAATATGACAGAGTGTGAAATGGAGTACCAGGGGAGCAAAAAGAAGAAGGGGGAAAAAAGAGGTAAAATGCATGAAAACTGTGAAAAAGCATGAAAATGAATGAAATGCCGGTCACATTATTCATAATATATGCCCCTGAAGCCCATAATACTTCCATGGGAACATGTCAGTGGAGCCTCCAGGCTGAGACTGATTCTACCCGAGGATGAAGCCTTACTTTCGGGTAAAAGTAGTCAGGCAGAGTGCCTGGATCATGGCCGAGAAAAACAAACACATGCACCACACACATTGGGGTCTATATTCCCCTGAAAGTTGTAAGACTCTGGATGAAAAAATGCCACCTCAGCCTCAAACCAGAGACTGGCTGATTCTACCCGAGGACGAAGCCTTATTTTCGGGTAAAAGTAGTCAGGCAGAGTGCCTGAAAAAAAAAAAAATAGGATGAAAAAGCATGAAAAGGAGTAAAAATGCCATCCAAATACACTCCTTTGATATAAAAGGGGTGAACATGCGTGCGCGCGTGCCTCTAATTCCATCCAAATAAGACACTCCTTTGATGAAAAAAGAGGTGAAAATGCATGAAAACTGTGAAAAAGCATGAAAATGAATGAAATGCCGGTCACATTATTCATAATATATGCCACTGAAGCCCATAATACTTCCATGGGAACATGTCAGTGGAGCCTCCAGGCTGAGACTGATTCTACCCAAGGATGAAGCCTTACTTTCGGGTAAAAGTAGTCAGGCAGAGTGCCTGGATCATGGCCGAGAAAAACAAACACATGCACCACACACATTGGGGTCTATATTCCCCTGAAAGTTGAAAGACTCTGGATGAAAAAATGCCACCTCAGCCTCAAACCAGAGACTGGCTGATTCTACCCGAGGACGAAGCCTTATTTTCGGGTAAAAGTAGTCAGGCAGAGTGCCTGAAAAAAAAAAAAAAGGATGAAAAAGCATGAAAAGGAGTAAAAATGCCATCCAAATACACTCCTTTGATATAAAAGGGGTGAACATGCGTGCGTGCGTGCCTCTAATTCCATCCAAAGAAGACACTCCTTTGATGAAAAAAGAGGTGAAAATGCATGAAAACTGTGAAAAAGCATGAAAATGAAAAAAAATGCTTGTGCCACTGGTTCTCATACGGTGCCCTGGCTCATGTGAGCGGGTCAAACCGCCTTGAATTTCATTCAAATACACTCATTTGATAAAAAGAGTAAAAATGCATGAAAACGACTAAAAATCATGAAAATGGATAAAATGCCTGTGCCACTGTGTCTAATATGACGTCATGGGTCACCTGAGTGGGTCAAACTGTGTTGTGTTGTGTTGTCCTTGCGAATGGAGTACCAGGGGTGCGAGGCTGTCCTTGCGAAAATATGACAGAGTGTGAAATGGAGTACCAGGGGAGCAAAAAGAAGAAGGGGGAAAAAAGAGGTAAAATGCATGAAAACTGTGAAAAAGCATGAAAATGAATGAAATGCCGGTCACATTATTCATAATATATGCCCCTGAAGCCCATAATACTTCCATGGGAACATGTCAGTGGAGCCTCCAGGCTGAGACTGATTCTACCCGAGGATGAAGCCTTACTTTCGGGTAAAAGTAGTCAGGCAGAGTGCCTGGATCATGGCCGAGAAAAACAAACACATGCACCACACACATTGGGGTCTATATTCCCCTGAAAGTTGTAAGACTCTGGATGAAAAAATGCCACCTCAGCCTCAAACCAGAGACTGGCTGATTCTACCCGAGGACGAAGCCTTATTTTCGGGTAAAAGTAGTCAGGCAGAGTGCCTGAAAAAAAAAAAAAAGGATGAAAAAGCATAAAAAGGAGTAAAAATGCCATCCAAATACACTCCTTTGATATAAAAGGGGTGAACATGCGTGCGCGCCTGCCTCTAATTCCATCCAAAGAGGACACTCCTTTGATGAAAAAAGAGGTGAAAATGCATGAAAACTGTGAAAAAGCATGAAAATGAAAAAAAAATGCTTGTGCCACTGGGTCTCATACGGTGCCCTGGCTCATGTGAGCGGGTCAAACCGCCTTGAATTTCATTCAAATACACTCATTTGATAAAAAGAGTAAAAATGCATGAAAACGACTAAAAATCATGAAAATGGATAAAATGCCTGTGCCACTGTGTCTAATATGACGTCATGGGTCACCTGAGTGGGTCAAACTGTGTTGTGTTGTGTTGTCCTTGCGAATGGAGTACCAGGGGTGCGAGGCTGTCCTTGCGAAAATATGACAGTGTGAAATGGAGTACCAGGGGAGCAAAAAGAAGAAGGGGGAAAAAAGAGGTAAAATGCATGAAAACTGTGAAAAAGCATGAAAATGAATGAAATGCCGGTCACATTATTCATAATATATGCCCCTGAAGCCCATAATACTTCCATGAGAACATGTCAGTGGAGCCTCCAGGCTGAGACTGATTCTACCCGAGGATGAAGCCTTACTTTCGGGTAAAAGTAGTCAGGCAGAGTGCCTGGATCATGGCCGAGAAAAACAAACACATGCACCACACACATTGGGGTCTATATTCCCCTGAAAGTTGTAAGACTCTGGATGAAAAAATGCCACCTCAGCCTCAAACCAGAGACTGGCTGATTCTACCCGAGGACGAAGCCTTATTTTCGGGTAAAAGTAGTCAGGCAGAGTGCCTGAAAAAAAAAAAAAAGGATGAAAAAGCATAAAAAGGAGTAAAAATGCCATCCAAATACACTCCTTTGATATAAAAGGGGTGAACATGCGTGCGCGCCTGCCTCTAATTCCATCCAAAGAAGACACTCCTTTGATGAAAAAAGAGGTGAAAATGCATGAAAACTGTGAAAAAGCATGAAAATGAAAAAAAAATGCTTGTGCCACTGGGTCTCATACGGTGCCCTGGCTCATGTGAGCGGGTCAAACCGCCTTGAATTTCATTCAAATACACTCATTTGATAAAAAGAGTAAAAATGCATGAAAACGACTAAAAATCATGAAAATGGATAAAATGCCTGTGCCACTGTGTCTAATATGACGTCATGGGTCACCTGAGTGGGTCAAACTGTGTTGTGTTGTGTTGTCCTTGCGAATGGAGTACCAGGGTTGCGAGGCTGTCCTTGCGAAAATATGACAGAGTGTGAAATGGAGTACCAGGGGAGCAAAAAGAAGAAGGGGGAAAAAAGAGGTAAAATGCATGAAAACTGTGAAAAAGCATGAAAATGAATGAAATGCCGGTCACATTATTCATAATATATGCCCCTGAAGCCCATAATACTTCCATGGGAACATGTCAGTGGAGCCTCCAGGCTGAGACTGATTCTACCCGAGGATGAAGCCTTACTTTCGGGTAAAAGTAGTCAGGCAGAGTGCCTGGATCATGGCCGAGAAAAACAAACACATGCACCACACACATTGGGGTCTATATTCCCCTGAAAGTTGTAAGACTCTGGATGAAAAAATGCCACCTCAGCCTCAAACCAGAGACTGGCTGATTCTACCCGAGGACGAAGCCTTATTTTCGGGTAAAAGTAGTCAGGCAGAGTGCCTGAAAAAAAAAAAAAAAGGATGAAAAAGCATGAAAAGGAGTAAAAATGCCATCCAAATACACTCCTTTGATATAAAAGGGGTGAACATGCGTGCGCGCGTGCCTCTAATTCCATCCAAATAAGACACTCCTTTGATGAAAAAAGAGGTGAAAATGCATGAAAACTGTGAAAAAGCATGAAAATGAATGAAATGCCGGTCACATTATTCATAATATATGCCACTGAAGCCCATAATACTTCCATGGGAACATGTCAGTGGAGCCTCCAGGCTGAGACTGATTCTACCCAAGGATGAAGCCTTACTTTCGGGTAAAAGTAGTCAGGCAGAGTGCCTGGATCATGGCCGAGAAAAACAAACACATGCACCACACACATTGGGGTCTATATTCCCCTGAAAGTTGTAAGACTCTGGATGAAAAAATGCCACCTCAGCCTCAAACCAGAGACTGGCTGATTCTGCCCGAGGACGAAGCCTTATTTTCGGGTAAAAGTAGTCAGGCAGAGTGCCTGAAAAAAAAAAAAAAGGATGAAAAAGCATGAAAAGGAGTAAAAATGCCATCCAAATACACTCCTTTGATATAAAAGGGGTGAACATGCGTGCGTGCGTGCCTCTAATTCCATCCAAAGAAGACACTCCTTTGATGAAAAAAGAGGTGAAAATGCATGAAAACTGTGAAAAAGCATGAAAATGAAAAAAAATGCTTGTGCCACTGGTTCTCATACGGTGCCCTGGCTCATGTGAGCGGGTCAAACCGCCTTGAATTTCATTCAAATACACTCATTTGATAAAAAGAGTAAAAATGCATGAAAACGACTAAAAATCATGAAAATGGATAAAATGCCTGTGCCACTGTGTCTAATATGACGTCATGGGTCACCTGAGTGGGTCAAACTGTGTTGTGTTGTGTTGTCCTTGCGAATGGAGTACCAGGGTTGCGAGGCTGTCCTTGCGAAAATATGACAGTGTGAAATGGAGTACCAGGGGAGCAAAAAGAAGAAGGGGGAAAAAAGAGGTAAAATGCATGAAAACTGTGAAAAAGCATGAAAATGAATGAAATGCCGGTCACATTATTCATAATATATGCCCCTGAAGCCCATAATACTTCCATGGGAACATGTCAGTGGAGCCTCCAGGCTGAGACTGATTCTACCCGAGGATGAAGCCTTACTTTCGGGTAAAAGTAGTCAGGCAGAGTGCCTGGATCATGGCCGAGAAAAACAAACACATGCACCACACACATTGGGGTCTATATTCCCCTGAAAGTTGTAAGACTCTGGATGAAAAAATGCCACCTCAGCCTCAAACCAGAGACTGGCTGATTCTACCCGAGGACGAAGCCTTATTTTCGGGTAAAAGTAGTCAGGCAGAGTGCCTGAAAAAAAAAAAAAAGGATGAAAAAGCATAAAAAGGAGTAAAAATGCCATCCAAATACACTCCTTTGATATAAAAGGGGTGAACATGCGTGCGCGCCTGCCTCTAATTCCATCCAAAGAAGACACTCCTTTGATGAAAAAAGAGGTGAAAATGCATGAAAACTGTGAAAAAGCATGAAAATGAAAAAAAAATGCTTGTGCCACTGGGTCTCATACGGTGCCCTGGCTCATGTGAGCGGGTCAAACCGCCTTGAATTTCATTCAAATACACTCATTTGATAAAAAGAGTAAAAATGCATGAAAACGACTAAAAATCATGAAAATGGATAAAATGCCTGTGCCACTGTGTCTAATATGACGTCATGGGTCACCTGAGTGGGTCAAACTGTGTTGTGTTGTGTTGTCGTTGCGAATGGAGTACCAGGGTTGTGAGGCTGTCCTTGCGAAAATATGACAGTGTGAAATGGAGTACCAGGGGAGCAAAAAGAAGAAGGGGGAAAAAAGAGGTAAAATGCATGAAAACTGTGAAAAAGCATGAAAATGAATGAAATGCGGGTCACATTATTCATAATATATGCCCCTGAAGCCCATAATACTTCCATGGGAACATGTCAGTGGAGCCTCCAGGCTGAGACTGATTCTACCCAAGGATGAAGCCTTACTTTCGGGTAAAAGTAGTCAGGCAGAGTGCCTGGATCATGGCCGAGAAAAACAAACACATGCACCACACACATTGGGGTCTATATTCCCCTGAAAGTTGTAAGACTCTGGATGAAAAAATGCCACCTCAGCCTCAAACCAGAGACTGGCTGATTCTACCCGAGGACGAAGCCTTATATTCGGGTAAAAGTAGTCAGGCAGAGTGCCTGAAAAAAAAAAAAAAGGATTAAAAAGCATGAAAAGGAGTAAAAATGCCATCCAAATACACTCCTTTGATATAAAAGGGGTGAACATGAGTGCGTGCGTGCCTCTAATTCCATCCAAAGAAGACACTCCTTTGATGAAAAAAGAGGTGAAAATGCATGAAAACTGTGAAAAAGCATCAAAATGAATGAAATGCCGGTCACATTATTCATAATATATGCCCCTGAAGCCCATAATACTTCCATGGGAACATGTCAGTGGAGCCTCCAGGCTGAGACTGATTCTACCCGAGGATGAAGCCTTACTTTCGGGTAAAAGTAGTCAGGCAGAGTGCCTGGATCATGGCCGAGAAAAACAAACACATGCACCACACACATTGGGGTCTATATTCCCCTGAAAGTTGTAAGACTCTGGATGAAAAAATGCCACCTCAGCCTCAAACCAGAGACTGGCTGATTCTACCCGAGGACGAAGCCTTATTTTCGGGTAAAAGTAGTCAGGCAGAGTGCCTGAAAAAAAAAAAAAAGGATGAAAAAGCATGAAAAGGAGTAAAAATGCCATCCAAATACACTCCTTTGATATAAAAGGGGTGAACATGCGTGCGTGCGTGCCTCTAATTCCATCCAAAGAAGACACTCCTTTGATGAAAAAAGAGGTGAAAATGCATGAAAACTGTGAAAAAGCATGAAAATGAAAAAAAATGCTTGTGCCACTGGTTCTCATACGGTGCCCTGGCTCATGTGAGCGGGTCAAACCGCCTTGAATTTCATTCAAATACACTCATTTGATAAAAAGAGTAAAAATGCATGAAAACGACTAAAAATCATGAAAATGGATAAAATGCCTGTGCCACTGTGTCTAATATGACGTCATGGGTCACCTGAGTGGGTCAAACTGTGTTGTGTTGTGTTGTCCTTGCGAATGGAGTACCAGGGGTGCGAGGCTGTCCTTGCGAAAATATGACAGAGTGTGAAATGGAGTACCAGGGGAGCAAAAAGAAGAAGGGGGAAAAAAGAGGTAAAATGCATGAAAACTGTGAAAAAGCATGAAAATGAATGAAATGCCGGTCACATTATTCATAATATATGCCCCTGAAGCCCATAATACTTCCATGGGAACATGTCAGTGGAGCCTCCAGGCTGAGACTGATTCTACCCGAGGATGAAGCCTTACTTTCGGGTAAAAGTAGTCAGGCAGAGTGCCTGGATCATGGCCGAGAAAAACAAACACATGCACCACACACATTGGGGTCTATATTCCCCTGAAAGTTGTAAGACTCTGGATGAAAAAATGCCACCTCAGCCTCAAACCAGAGACTGGCTGATTCTACCCGAGGACGAAGCCTTATTTTCGGGTAAAAGTAGTCAGGCAGAGTGCCTGAAAAAAAAAAAAAAGGATGAAAAAGCATAAAAAGGAGTAAAAATGCGATCCAAATACACTCCTTTGATATAAAAGGGGTGAACATGCGTGCGCGCCTGCCTCTAATTCCATCCAAAGAGGACACTCATTTGATGAAAAAAGAGGTGAAAATGCATGAAAACTGTGAAAAAGCATGAAAATGAAAAAAAAATGCTTGTGCCACTGGGTCTCATACGGTGCCCTGGCTCATGTGAGCGGGTCAAACCGCCTTGAATTTCATTCAAATACACTCATTTGATAAAAAGAGTAAAAATGCATGAAAACGACTAAAAATCATGAAAATGGATAAAATGCCTGTGCCACTGTGTCTAATATGACGTCATGGGTCACCTGAGTGGGTCAAACTGTGTTGTGTTGTGTTGTCCTTGCGAATGGAGTACCAGGGGTGCGAGGCTGTCCTTGCGAAAATATGACAGTGTGAAATGGAGTACCAGGGGAGCAAAAAGAAGAAGGGGGAAAAAAGAGGTAAAATGCATGAAAACTGTGAAAAAGCATGAAAATGAATGAAATGCCGGTCACATTATTCATAATATATGCCCCTGAAGCCCATAATACTTCCATGGGAACATGTCAGTGGAGCCTCCAGGCTGAGACTGATTCTACCCGAGGATGAAGCCTTACTTTCGGGTAAAAGTAGTCAGGCAGAGTGCCTGGATCATGGCCGAGAAAAACAAACACATGCACCACACACATTGGGGTCTATATTCCCCTGAAAGTTGTAAGACTCTGGATGAAAAAATGCCACCTCAGCCTCAAACCAGAGACTGGCTGATTCTACCCGAGGACGAAGCCTTATTTTCGGGTAAAAGTAGTCAGGCAGAGTGCCTGAAAAAAAAAAAAAAGGATGAAAAAGCATGAAAAGGAGTAAAAATGCCATCCAAATACACTCCTTTGATATAAAAGGGGTGAACATGCGTGCGTGCGTGCCTCTAATTCCATCCAAAGAAGACACTCCTTTGATGAAAAAAGAGGTGAAAATGCATGAAAACTGTGAAAAAGCATGAAAATGAATGAAATGCCGGTCACATTAGTCATAATATATGCCCCTGAAGCCCATAATACTTCCATGGGAACATGTCAGTGGAGCCTCCAGGCTGAGACTGATTCTACCCGAGGATGAAGCCTTACTTTCGGGTAAAAGTAGTCAGGCAGAGTGCCTGGATCATGGCCGAGAAAAACAAACACATGCACCACACACATTGGGGTCTATATTCCCCTGAAAGTTGTAAGACTCTGGATGAAAAAATGCCACCTCAGCCTCAAACCAGAGACTGGCTGATTCTACCCAAAGACGAAGCCTTATTTTCGTGTAAAAGTAGTTAGGCAGAGTGCCTGAAAAAAAAAAAAAAGGATGAAAAAGCATGAAAAGGAGTAAAAATGCCATCCAAATACACTCCTTTGATATAAAAGGGGTGAACATGCGTGCGTGCGTGCCTCTAATTCCATCCAAAGAAGACACTCCTTTGATGAAAAAAGAGGTGAAAATGCATGAAAACTGTGAAAAAGCATGAAAATGAAAAAAAATGCTTGTGCCACTGGGTCTCATACGGTGCCCTGGCTCATGTGAGCGGGTCAAACCGCCTTGAATTTCATTCAAATACACTCATTTGATAAAAAGATTAAAAATGCATGAAAACGACTAAAAATCATGAAAATGGATAAAATGCCTGTGCCACTGTGTCTAATATGACGTCATGGGTCACCTGAGTGGGTCAAACTGTGTTGTGTTGTGTTGTCCTTGCGAATGGAGTACCAGGGTTGCGAGGCTGTCCTTGCGAAAATATGACAGAGTGTGAAATGGAGTAAGAGGGGAGCAAAAAGAAGAAGGGGGAAAAAAGAGGTAAAATGCATGAAAACTGTGAAAAAGCATGAAAATGAATGAAATGCCGGTCACATTATTCATAATATATGCCCCTGAAGCCCATAATACTTCCATGGGAACATGTCAGTGGAGCCTCCAGGCTGAGACTGATTCTACCCGAGGATGAAGCCTTACTTTCGGGTAAAAGTAGTCAGGCAGAGTGCCTGGATCATGGCCGAGAAAAACAAACACATGCACCACACACATTGGGGTCTATATTCCCCTGAATGTTGTAAGACTCTGGATGAAAAAATGCCACCTCAGCCTCAAACCAGAGACTGGCTGATTCTACCCGAGGACGAAAACCTTATTTTCGGGTAAAAGTAGTCAGGCAGAGTGCCTGAAAAAAAAATAAAAGGATGAAAAAGCATGAAAAGGAGTAAAAATGCCATCCAAATACACTCCTTTGATATAAAAGGGTTGAACATGCGTGCGTGCGTGCCTCTAATTCCATCCAAAGAAGACACTCCTTTGATGAAAAAAGAGGTGAAAATGCATGAAAACTGTGAAAAAGCATGAAAATGAAAAAAAATGCTTGTGCCACTGGGTCTCATACGGTGCCCTGGCTCATGTGAGCGGGTCAAACCGCCTTGAATTTCATTCAAATACACTCATTTGATAAAAAGAGTAAAAATGCATGAAAACGACTAAAAATCATGAAAATGGATAAAATGCCTGTGCCACTGTGTCTAATATGACGTCATGGGTCACCTGAGTGGGTCAAACTGTGTTGTGTTGTGTTGTCCTTGCGAATGGAGTACCAGGGTTGCGAGGCTGTCTTTGCGAAAATATGACAGAGTGTGAAATGGAGTACCAGGGGAGCAAAAAGAAGAAGGGGGAAAAAAGAGGTAAAATGCATGAAAACTGTGAAAAAGCATGAAAATGAATGAAACGCCGGTCACATTATTCATAATATATGCCCCTGAAGCCCATAATACTTCCATGGGAACATGTCAGTGGAGCCTCCAGGCTGAGACTGATTCTACCCGAGGATGAAGCCTTACTTTCGGGTAAAAGTAGTCAGGCAGAGTGCCTGGATCATGGCCGAGAAAAACAAACACATGCACCACACACATTGGGGTCTATATTCCCCTGAAAGTTGTAAGACTCTGGATGAAAAAATGCCACCTCAGCCTCAAACCAGAGACTGGCTGATTCTACCCGAGGACGAAGCCTTATTTTCGGGTAAAAGTAGTCAGGCAGGGTGCCTGAAAAAAAAAAAAAAGGATGAAAAAGCATGAAAAGGAGTAAAAATGCCATCCAAATACACTCCTTTGATATAAAAGGGGTGAACATGCGTGCGTGCGTGCCTCTAATTCCATCCAAAGAAGACACTCCTTTGATGAAAAAAGAGGTGAAAATGCATGAAAACTGTGAAAAAGCATGAAAATGAAAAAAAATGCTTGTGCCACTGGGTCTCATACGGTGCCCTGGCTCATGTGAGCGGGTCAAACCGCCTTGAATTTCATTCAAATACACTCATTTGATAAAAAGAGTAAAAATGCATGAAAACGACTAAAAATCATGAAAATGGATAAAATGCCTGTGCCACTGTGTCTAATATGACGTCATGGGTCACCTGAGTGGGTCAAACTGTGTTGTGTTGTGTTGTCCTTGCGAATGGAGTACCAGGGTTGCGAGGCTGTCCTTGCGAAAATATGACAGAGTGTGAAATGGAGTACCAGGGGAGCAAAAAGAAGAAGGGGGAAAAAAGAGGTAAAATGCATGAAAACTGTGAAAAAGCATGAAAATGAATGAAATGCCGGTCACATTATTCATAATATATGCCCCTGAAGCCCATAATACTTCCATGGGAACATGTCAGTGGAGCCTCCAGGCTGAGACTGATTCTACCCGAGGATGAAGCCTTACTTTCGGGTAAAAGTAGTCAGGCAGAGTGCCTGGATCATGGCCGAGAAAAACAAACACATGCACCACACACATTGGGGTCTATATTCCCCTGAAAGTTGTAAGACTCTGGATGAAAAAATGCCACCTCAGCCTCAAACCAGAGACTGGCTGATTCTACCCGAGGACGAAGCCTTATTTTCGGTTAAAAGTAGTCAGGCAGAGTGCCTGAAAAAAAAAAAAAAGGATGAAAAAGCATGAAAAGGAGTAAAAATGCCATCCAAATACACTCCTTTGATATAAAAGGGGTGAACATGCGTGCGTGCGTGCCTCTAATTCCATCCAAAGAAGACACTCCTTTGATGAAAAAAGAGGTGAAAATGCATGAAAACTGTGAAAAAGCATGAAAATGAAAAAAATGCTTATGCCACTGGGTCTCATACGGTGCCCTGGCTCATGTGAGCGGGTCAAACTGCCTTGAATTTCATTCAAATACACTCATTTGATAAAAAGAGTAAAAATGCATGAAAACGACTAAAAATCATGAAAATGGATAAAATGCCTGTGCCACTGTGTCTAATATGACGTCAAGGGTCACCTGAGTGGGTCAAACTGTGTTGTGTTGTCCTTGCGAATGGAGTACCAGGGGTGCGAGGCTGTCCTTGCGAAAAATATGACAGAGGGTGAAATGGAGTACCAGGGGAGCAAAAAGAAGAAGGGGGAAAAAAGAGGTAAAATGCATGAAAACTGTGAAAAAGCATGAAAATGAATGAAATGCCGGTCACATTATTCATAATATATGCCCCTGAAGCCCATAATACTTCCTTGGGAACATGTCAGTGGAGCATCCAGGCTGAGACTGATTCTACCCGAGGATGAAGCCTTACTTTCGGGTAAAAGTAGTCAGGCAGAGTGCCTGGATCATGGCCGAGAAAAACAAACACATGCACCACACACATTGGGGTCTATATTCCCCTGAAAGTTGTAAGACTCTGGATGAAAAAATGCCACCTCAGCCTCAAACCAGAGACTGGCTGATTCTACCCGAGGACGAAGCCTTATTTTCGGGTAAAAGTAGTCAGGCAGAGTGCCTGAAAAAAAAAAAAAAGGATGAAAAAGCATGAAAAGGAGTAAAAATGCCATCCAAATACACTCCTTTGATATAAAAGGGGTGAACATGCGTGCGTGCGTGCCTCTAATTCCATCCAAAGAAGACACTCCTTTGATGAAAAAAGAGGTGAAAATGCATGAAAACTGTGAAAAAGCATGAAAATGAATGAAATGCCGGTCACATTATTCATAATATATGCCCCTGAAGCCCATAATTGTTCCATGGGAACATGTCAGTGGAGCCTCCAGGCTGAGACTGATTCTACCCGAGGATGAAGCCTTACTTTCGGGTAAAAGTAGTCAGGCAGAGTGCCTGGATCATGGCCGAGAAAAACAAACACATGCACCACACACATTGGGGTCTATATTCCCCTGAATGTTGTAAGACTCTGGATGAAAAAATGCCACCTCAGCCTCAAACCAGAGACTGGCTGATTCTACCCGAGGACGAAAACCTTATTTTCGGGTAAAAGTAGTCAGGCAGAGTGCCTGAAAAAAAAATAAAAGGATGAAAAAGCATGAAAAGGAGTAAAAATGCCATCCAAATACACTCCTTTGATATAAAAGGGTTGAACATGCGTGCGTGCGTGCCTCTAATTCCATCCAAAGAAGACACTCCTTTGATGAAAAAAGAGGTGAAAATGCATGAAAACTGTGAAAAAGCATGAAAATGAAAAAAAATGCTTGTGCCACTGGGTCTCATACGGTGCCCTGGCTCATGTGAGCGGGTCAAACCGCCTTGAATTTCATTCAAATACACTCATTTGATAACAAGAGTAAAAATGCATGAAAACGACTAAAAATCATGAAAATGGATAAAATGCCTGTGCCACTGTGTCTAATATGACGTCATGGGTCACCTGAGTGGGTCAAACTGTGTTGTGTTGTGTTGTCCTTGCGAATGGAGTACCAGGGTTGCGAGGCTGTCTTTGCGAAAATATGACAGAGTGTGAAATGGAGTACCAGGGGAGCAAAAAGAAGAAGGGGGAAAAAAGAGGTAAAATGCATGAAAACTGTGAAAAAGCATGAAAATGAATGAAACGCCGGTCACATTATTCATAATATATGCCCCTGAAGCCCATAATACTTCCATGGGAACATGTCAGTGGAGCCTCCAGGCTGAGACTGATTCTACCCGAGGATGAAGCCTTACTTTCGGGTAAAAGTAGTCAGGCAGAGTGCCTGGATCATGGCCGAGAAAAACAAACACATGCACCACACACATTGGGGTCTATATTCCCCTGAAAGTTGTAAGACTCTGGATGAAAAAATGCCACCTCAGCCTCAAACCAGAGACTGGCTGATTCTACCCGAGGACGAAGCCTTATTTTCGGGTAAAAGTAGTCAGGCAGGGTGCCTGAAAAAAAAAAAAAAGGATGAAAAAGCATGAAAAGGAGTAAAAATGCCATCCAAATACACTCCTTTGATATAAAAGGGGTGAACATGCGTGCGTGCGTGCCTCTAATTCCATCCAAAGAAGACACTCCTTTGATGAAAAAAGAGGTGAAAATGCATGAAAACTGTGAAAAAGCATGAAAATGAAAAAAAATGCTTGTGCCACTGGGTCTCATACGGTGCCCTGGCTCATGTGAGCGGGTCAAACCGCCTTGAATTTCATTCAAATACACTCATTTGATAAAAAGAGTAAAAATGCATGAAAACGACTAAAAATCATGAAAATGGATAAAATGCCTGTGCCACTGTGTCTAATATGACGTCATGGGTCACCTGAGTGGGTCAAACTGTGTTGTGTTGTGTTGTCCTTGCGAATGGAGTACCAGGGTTGCGAGGCTGTCCTTGCGAAAATATGACAGAGTGTGAAATGGAGTACCAGGGGAGCAAAAAGAAGAAGGGGGAAAAAAGAGGTAAAATGCATGAAAACTGTGAAAAAGCATGAAAATGAATGAAATGCCGGTCACATTATTCATAATATATGCCCCTGAAGCCCATAATACTTCCATGGGAACATGTCAGTGGAGCCTCCAGGCTGAGACTGATTCTACCCGAGGATGAAGCCTTACTTTCGGGTAAAAGTAGTCAGGCAGAGTGCCTGGATCATGGCCGAGAAAAACAAACACATGCACCACACACATTGGGGTCTATATTCCCCTGAAAGTTGTAAGACTCTGGATGAAAAAATGCCACCTCAGCCTCAAACCAGAGACTGGCTGATTCTACCCGAGGACGAAGCCTTATTTTCGGTTAAAAGTAGTCAGGCAGAGTGCCTGAAAAAAAAAAAAAAGGATGAAAAAGCATGAAAAGGAGTAAAAATGCCATCCAAATACACTCCTTTGATATAAAAGGGGTGAACATGCGTGCGTGCGTGCCTCTAATTCCATCCAAAGAAGACACTCCTTTGATGAAAAAAGAGGTGAAAATGCATGAAAACTGTGAAAAAGCATGAAAATGAAAAAAATGCTTATGCCACTGGGTCTCATACGGTGCCCTGGCTCATGTGAGCGGGTCAAACTGCCTTGAATTTCATTCAAATACACTCATTTGATAAAAAGAGTAAAAATGCATGAAAACGACTAAAAATCATGAAAATGGATAAAATGCCTGTGCCACTGTGTCTAATATGACGTCAAGGGTCACCTGAGTGGGTCAAACTGTGTTGTGTTGTCCTTGCGAATGGAGTACCAGGGGTGCGAGGCTGTCCTTGCGAAAAATATGACAGAGGGTGAAATGGAGTACCAGGGGAGCAAAAAGAAGAAGGGGGAAAAAAGAGGTAAAATGCATGAAAACTGTGAAAAAGCATGAAAATGAATGAAATGCCGGTCACATTATTCATAATATATGCCCCTGAAGCCCATAATACTTCCTTGGGAACATGTCAGTGGAGCATCCAGGCTGAGACTGATTCTACCCGAGGATGAAGCCTTACTTTCGGGTAAAAGTAGTCAGGCAGAGTGCCTGGATCATGGCCGAGAAAAACAAACACATGCACCACACACATTGGGGTCTATATTCCCCTGAAAGTTGTAAGACTCTGGATGAAAAAATGCCACCTCAGCCTCAAACCAGAGACTGGCTGATTCTACCCGAGGACGAAGCCTTATTTTCGGGTAAAAGTAGTCAGGCAGAGTGCCTGAAAAAAAAAAAAAAGGATGAAAAAGCATGAAAAGGAGTAAAAATGCCATCCAAATACACTCCTTTGATATAAAAGGGGTGAACATGCGTGCGTGCGTGCCTCTAATTCCATCCAAAGAAGACACTCCTTTGATGAAAAAAGAGGTGAAAATGCATGAAAACTGTGAAAAAGCATGAAAATGAATGAAATGCCGGTCACATTATTCATAATATATGCCCCTGAAGCCCATAATTGTTCCATGGGAACATGTCAGTGGAGCCTCCAGGCTGAGACTGATTCTACCCGAGGATGAAGCCTTACTTTCGGGTAAAAGTAGTCAGGCAGAGTGCCTGGATCATGGCCGAGAAAAACAAACACATGCACCACACACATTGGGGTCTATATTCCCCTGAAAGTTGTAAGACTCTGGATGAAAAAATGCCACCTCAGCCTCAAACCAGAGACTGGCTAATTCTACCCGAGGACGAAGCCTTATTTTCGTGTAAAAGTAGTCAGGCAGAGTGCCTGAAAAAAAAAAAAAAGGATGAAAAAGCATGAAAAGGAGTAAAAATGCCATCCAAATACACTCCTTTGATATAAAAGGGGTGAACATGCGTGCGTGCGTGCCTCTAATTCCATCCAAAGAAGACACTCCTTTGATGAAAAAAGAGGTGAAAATGCATGAAAACTGTGAAAAAGCATGAAAATGAATGAAATGCCGGTCACATTATTCATAATATATGCCCCTGAAGCCCATAATACTTCCATGGGAACATGTCAGTGGAGCCTCCAGGCTGAGACTGATTCTGCCCGAGGATGAAGCCTTACTTTCGGGTAAAAGTAGTCAGGCAGAGTGCCTGGATCATGGCCGAGAAAAACAAACACATGCACCACACACATTGGGGTCTATATTCCCCTGAAAGTTGTAAGACTCTGGATGAAAAAATGCCACCTCAGCCTCAAACCAGAGACTGGCTGATTCTACCCGAGGACGAAGCCTTATTTTCGTGTAAAAGTAGTCAGGCAGAGTGCCTGAAAAAAAAAAAAAAGGATGAAAAAGCATGAAAAGGAGTAAAAATGCCATCCAAATACACTCCTTTGATATAAAAGGGGTGAACATGCGTGCGTGCGTGCCTCTAATTCCATCCAAATAAGACACTCCTTTGATGAAAAAAGAGGTGAAAATGCATGAAAACTGTGAAAAAGCATGAAAATGAATGAAATGCCGGTCACATTATTCATAATATATGCCCCTGAAGTCCATAATACTTCCATGGGAACATGTCAGTGGAGCCTCCAGGCTGAGACTGATTCTGCCCGAGGATGAAGCCTTACTTTCAGGTAAAAGTAGTCAGGCAGAGTGCCTGGATCATGGCCGAGAAAAACAAACACATGCACCACACACATTGGGGTCTATATTCCCCTGAAAGTTGTAAGACTCTGGATGAAAAAATGCCACCTCAGCCTCAAACCAGAGACTGGCTGATTCTACCCGAGGACGAAACGCCTTATTTTCGTGTAAAAGTAGTCAGGCAGAGTGCCTGAAAAAAAAAAAAAAGGATGAAAAAGCATGAAAAGGAGTAAAAATGCCATCCAAATACACTCCTTTGATATAAAAGGGGTGAACATGCGTGCGTGCGTGCCTCTAATTCCATCCAAAGAAGACACTCCTTTGATGAAAAAAGAGGTGAAAATGCATGAAAACTGTGAAAAAGCATGAAAATGAATGAAATGCCGGTCACATTATTCATAATATATGCCCCTGAAGCCCATAATACTTCCATGGGAACATGTCAGTGGAGCCTCCAGGCTGAGACTGATTCTGCCCGAGGATGAAGCCTTACTTTCGGGTAAAAGTAGTCAGGCAGAGTGCCTGGATCATGGCCGAGAAAAACAAACACATGCACCACACACATTGGGGTCTATATTCCCCTGAAAGTTGTAAGACTCTGGATGAAAAAATGCCACCTCAGCCTCAAACCAGAGACTGGCTGATTCTACCCGAGGACGAAACGCCTTATTTTCGTGTAAAAGTAGTCAGGCAGAGTGCCTGAAAAAAAAAAAAAAGGATGAAAAAGCATGAAAAGGAGTAAAAATGCCATCCAAATACACTCCTCTGATATAAAAGGGGTGAACATGCGTGCGCGCATGCCTCTAATTCCATCCAAAGAAGACACTCCTTTGATGAAAAAAGAGGTGAAAATGCATGAAAACTGTGAAAAAGCATGAAAATGAATGAAATGCCGGTCACATTATTCATAATATATGCCCCTGAAGCCCATAATACTTCCATGGGAACATGTCAGTGGAGCCTCCAGGCTGAGACTGATTCTACCCGAGGATGAAGCCTTACTTTCGGGTAAAAGTAGTCAGGCAGAGTGCCTGGATCATGGCCGAGAAAAACAAACACATGCACCACACACATTGGGGTCTATATTCCCCTGAAAGTTGTAAGACTCTGGATGAAAAAATGCCACCTCAGCCTCAAACCAGAGACTGCCTGATAGTACCCGAGGACGAAGCCTTATTTTCGGGTAAAAGTAGTCAGGCAGAGTGCCTGAAAAAAAAAAAAAAGGATGAAAAAGCATGAAAAGAAGTAAAAATGCCATCCAAATACACTCCTTTGATATAAAAGGGGTGAACATGCGTGCGCGCGTGCCTCTAATTCCATCCAAAGAAGACACTCCTTTGATGAAAAAAGAGGTGAAAATGCATGAAAACTGTGAAAAAGCATGAAAATGAAAAAAAAAGCTTGTGCCACTGGGTCTCATACGGTGCCCTGGCTCATGTGAGCGGGTCAAACCGCCTTGAATTTCATTCAAATACACTCATTTGATAAAAAGAGTAAAAATGCATGAAAACGACTAAAAATCATGAAAATGGATAAAATGCCTGTGCCACTGTGTCTAATATGACGTCATGGGTCACCTGAGTGGGTCAAATTGTGTTGTGTTGTGTTGTCCTTGCGAATGGAGTACCAGGGTTGCGAGGCTGTCCTTGCGAAAATATGACAGAGTGTGAAATGGAGTACCAGGGGAGCAAAAAGAAGAAGGGGGAAAAAAGAGGTAAAATGCATGAAAACTGTGAAAAAGCATGAAAATGAATGAAATGCCGGTCACATTATTCATAATATATGCCCCTGAAGCCCATAATACTTCCATGGGAACATGTCAGTGGAGCCTCCAGGCTGAGACTGATTCTACCCGAGGATGAAGCCTTACTTTCGGGTAAAAGTAGTCAGGCAGAGTGCCTGGATCATGGCCGAGAAAAACAAACACATGCACCACACACATTGGGGTCTATATTCCCCTGAAAGTTGTAAGACTCTGGATGAAAAAATGCCACCTCAGCCTCAAACCAGAGACTGGCTGATTCTACCCGAGGACGAAGCCTTATTTTCGGGTAAAAGTAGTCAGGCAGAGTGCCTGAAAAAAAAAAAAAAGGATGAAAAAGCATGAAAAGGAGTAAAAATGCCATCCAAATACACTCCTCTGATATAAAAGGGGTGAACATGCGTGCGCGCGTGCCTCTAATTCCATCCAAAGAAGACACTCCTTTGATGAAAAAAGAGGTGAAAATGCATGAAAACTGTGAAAAAGCATGAAAATGAATGAAATGCCGGTCACATTAGTCATAATATATGCCCCTGAAGCCCATAATACTTCCATGGGAACATGTCAGTGGAGCCTCCAGGCTGAGACTGATTCTACCCGAGGATGAAGCCTTACTTTCGGGTAAAAGTAGTCAGGCAGAGTGCCTGGATCATGGCCGAGAAAAACAAACACATGCACCACACACATTGGGGTCTATATTCCCCTGAAAGTTGTAAGACTCTGGATGAAAAAATGCCACCTCAGCCTCAAACCAGAGACTGCCTGATTCTACCCGAGGACGAAGCCTTATTTTCGGGTAAAAGTAGTCAGGCAGAGTGCCTGAAAAAAAAAAAAAAGGATGAAAAAGCATGAAAAGAAGTAAAAATGCCATCCAAATACACTCCTTTGATATAAAAGGGGTGAACATGCGTGCGCGCGTGCCTCTAATTCCATCCAAAGAAGACACTCCTTTGATGAAAAAAGAGGTGAAAATGCATGAAAACTGTGAAAAAGCATGAAAATGAAAAAAAAAGCTTGTGCCACTGGGTCTCATACGGTGCCCTGGCTCATGTGAGCGGGTCAAACCGCCTTGAATTTCATTCAAATACACTCATTTGATAAAAAGAGTAAAAATGCATGAAAACGACTAAAAATCATGAAAATGGATAAAATGCCTGTGCCACTGTGTCTAATATGACGTCATGGGTCACCTGAGTGGGTCAAATTGTGTTGTGTTGTGTTGTCCTTGCGAATGGAGTACCAGGGTTGCGAGGCTGTCCTTGCGAAAATATGACAGTGTGAAATGGAGTACCAGGGGAGCAAAAAGAAGAAGGGGGAAAAAAGAGGTAAAATGCATGAAAACTGTGAAAAAGCATGAAAATGAATGAAATGCCGGTCACATTATTCATAATATATGCCCCTGAAGCCCATAATACTTCCATGGGAACATGTCAGTGGAGCCTCCAGGCTGAGACTGATTCTACCCGAGGATGAAGCCTTACTTTCGGGTAAAAGTAGTCAGGCAGAGTGCCTGGATCATGGCCGAGAAAAACAAACACATGCACCACACACATTGGGGTCTATATTCCCCTGAAAGTTGTAAGACTCTGGATGAAAAAATGCCACCTCAGCCTCAAACCAGAGACTGGCTGATTCTACCCGAGGACGAAGCCTTATTTTCGGGTAAAAGTAGTCAGGCAGAGTGCCTGAAAAAAAAAAAAAAGGATGAAAAAGCATGAAAAGGAGTAAAAATGCCATCCAAATACACTCCTTTGATATAAAAGGGGTGAACATGCGTGCGCGCGTGCCTCTAATTCCATCCAAAGAAGACACTCCTTTGATGAAAAAAGAGGTGAAAATGCATGAAAACTGTGAAAAAGCATGAAAATGAATGAATTGCCGGTCACATTATTCATAATATATGCCCCTGAAGCCCATAATACTTCCATGGGAACATGTCAGTGGAGCCTCCAGGCTGAGACTGATTCTACCCGAGGATGAAGCCTTACTTTCGGGTAAAAGTAGTCAGGCAGAGTGCCTGGATCATGGCCGAGAAAAACAAACACATGCACCACACATATTGGGGTCTATATTCCCCTGAAAGTTGTAAGACTCTGGATGAAAAAATGCCACCTCAGCCTCAAACCAGAGACTGGCTGATTCTACCCGAGGACGAAGCCTTATTTTCGGGTAAAAGTAGTCAGGCAGAGTGCCTGAAAAAAAAAAAAAAAGGATGAAAAAGCATGAAAAGGAGTAAAAATGCCATCCAAATACACTCCTTTGATGTAAAAGGGGTGAACAGGCGTGCGTGCGTGCCTCTAATTCCATCAAAAGAAGACACTCCTTTGATGAAAAAAGAGGTGAAAATGCATGAAAACTGTGAAAAAGCATGAAAATGAATGAAATGACGGTCACATTATTCATAATATATGCCCCTGAAGCCCATAATACTTCCATGGGAACATGTCAGTGGAGCCTCCAGGCTGAGACTGATTCTACCCGAGGATGAAGCCTTACTTTCGGGTAAAAGTAGTCAGGCAGAGTGCCTGGATCATGGCCGAGAAAAACAAACAAATGCACCACACACATTGGGGTCTATATTCCCCTGAAAGTTGTAAGACTCTGGATGAAAAAATGCCACCTCAGCCTCAAACCAGAGACTGCCTGATTCTACCCGAGGACGAAGCCTTATTTTCGGGTAAAAGTAGTCAGGCAGAGTGCCTGAAAAAAAAAAAAAGGATGAAAAAGCATGAAAAGGAGTAAAAATGCCATCCAAATACACTCCTTTGATATAAAAGGGGTGAACATGCGTGCGTGCGTGCCTCTAATTCCATCCAAAGAAGACACTCCTTTGATGAAAAAAGAGGTGAAAATGCATGAAAACTGTGAAAAAGCATGAAAATGAAAAAAAATGCTTGTGCCACTGGGTCTCATACGGTGCCCTGGCTCATGTGAGCGGGTCAAACCGCCTTGAATTTCATTCAAATACACTCATTTGATAAAAAGATTAAAAATGCATGAAAACGACTAAAAATCATGAAAATGGATAAAATGCCTGTGCCACTGTGTCTAATATGACGTCATGGGTCACCTGAGTGGGTCAAACTGTGTTGTGTTGTGTTGTCCTTGCGAATGGAGTACCAGGGTTGCGAGGCTGTCCTTGCGAAAATATGACAGAGTGTGAAATGGAGTACCAGGGGAGCAAAAAGAAGAAGGGGGAAAAAAGAGGTAAAATGCATGAAAACTGTGAAAAAGCATGAAAATGAATGAAATGCCGGTCACATTATTCATAATATATGCCCCTGAAGCCCATAATACTTCCATGGGAACATGTCAGTGGAGCCTCCAGGCTGAGACTGATTCTACCCGAGGATGAAGCCTTACTTTCGGGTAAAAGTAGTCAGGCAGAGTGCCTGGATCATGGCCGAGAAAAACAAACACATGCACCACACACATTGGGGTCTATATTCCCCTGAAAGTTGTAAGACTCTGGATGAAAAAATGCCACCTCAGCCTCAAACCAGAGACTGGCTGATTCTACCCGAGGACGAAGCCTTATTTTCGTGTAAAAGTAGTCAGGCAGGGTGCCTGAAAAAAAAAAAAAAGGATGAAAAAGCATGAAAAGGAGTAAAAATGCCATCCAAATACACTCCTTTGATATAAAAGGGGTGAACATGCGTGCGTGCGTGCCTCTAATTCCATCCAAAGAAGACACTCCTTTGATGAAAAAAGAGGTGAAAATGCATGAAAACTGTGAAAAAGCATGAAAATGAAAAAAAATGCTTGTGCCACTGGGTCTCATACGGTGCCCTGGCTCATGTGAGCGGGTCAAACCGCCTTGAATTTCATTCAAATACACTCATTTGATAAAAAGAGTAAAAATGCATGAAAACGACTAAAAATCATGAAAATGGATAAAATGCCTGTGCCACTGTGTCTAATATGACGTCATGGGTCACCTGAGTGGGTCAAACTGTGTTGTGTTGTGTTGTCCTTGCGAATGGAGTACCAGGGTTGCGAGGCTGTCCTTGCGAAAATATGACAGAGTGTGAAATGGAGTACCAGGGGAGCAAAAAGAAGAAGGGGGAAAAAAGAGGTAAAATGCATGAAAACTGTGAAAAAGCATGAAAATGAATGAAATGCCGGTCACATTATTCATAATATATGCCCCTGAAGCCCATAATACTTCCATGGGAACATGTCAGTGGAGCCTCCAGGCTGAGACTGATTCTACCCGAGGATGAAGCCTTACTTTCGGGTAAAAGTAGTCAGGCAGAGTGCCTGGATCATGGCCGAGAAAAACAAACACATGCACCACACACATTGGGGTCTATATTCCCCTGAAAGTTGTAAGACTCTGGATGAAAAAATGCCACCTCAGCCTCAAACCAGAGACTGGCTGATTCTACCCGAGGACGAAGCCTTATTTTCGGGTAAAAGTAGTCAGGCAGAGTGCCTGAAAAAAAAAAAAAAGGATGAAAAAGCATGAAAAGGAGTAAAAATGCCATCCAAATACACTCCTCTGATATAAAAGGGGTGAACATGCGTGCGCGCGTGCCTCTAATTCCATCCAAAGAAGACACTCCTTTGATGAAAAAAGAGGTGAAAATGCATGAAAACTGTGAAAAAGCATGAAAATGAATGAAATGCCGGTCACATTAGTCATAATATATGCCCCTGAAGCCCATAATACTTCCATGGGAACATGTCAGTGGAGCCTCCAGGCTGAGACTGATTCTACCCGAGGATGAAGCCTTACTTTCGGGTAAAAGTAGTCAGGCAGAGTGCCTGGATCATGGCCGAGAAAAACAAACACATGCACCACACACATTGGGGTCTATATTCCCCTGAAAGTTGTAAGACTCTGGATGAAAAAATGCCACCTCAGCCTCAAACCAGAGACTGCCTGATTCTACCCGAGGACGAAGCCTTATTTTCGGGTAAAAGTAGTCAGGCAGAGTGCCTGAAAAAAAAAAAAAAGGATGAAAAAGCATGAAAAGAAGTAAAAATGCCATCCAAATACACTCCTTTGATATAAAAGGGGTGAACATGCGTGCGCGCGTGCCTCTAATTCCATCCAAAGAAGACACTCCTTTGATGAAAAAAGAGGTGAAAATGCATGAAAACTGTGAAAAAGCATGAAAATGAAAAAAAAAGCTTGTGCCACTGGGTCTCATACGGTGCCCTGGCTCATGTGAGCGGGTCAAACCGCCTTGAATTTCATTCAAATACACTCATTTGATAAAAAGAGTAAAAATGCATGAAAACGACTAAAAATCATGAAAATGGATAAAATGCCTGTGCCACTGTGTCTAATATGACGTCATGGGTCAACTGAGTGGGTCAAATTGTGTTGTGTTGTGTTGTCCTTGCGAATGGAGTACCAGGGTTGCGAGGCTGTCCTTGCGAAAATATGACAGTGTGAAATGGAGTACCAGGGGAGCAAAAAGAAGAAGGGGGAAAAAAGAGGTAAAATGCATGAAAACTGTGAAAAAGCATGAAAATGAATGAAATGCCGGTCACATTATTCATAATATATGCCCCTGAAGCCCATAATACTTCCATGGGAACATGTCAGTGGAGCCTCCAGGCTGAGACTGATTCTACCCGAGGATGAAGCCTTACTTTCGGGTAAAAGTAGTCAGGCAGAGTGCCTGGATCATGGCCGAGAAAAACAAACACATGCACCACACACATTGGGGTCTATATTCCCCTGAAAGTTGTAAGACTCTGGATGAAAAAATGCCACCTCAGCCTCAAACCAGAGACTGGCTGATTCTACCCGAGGACGAAGCCTTATTTTCGGGTAAAAGTAGTCAGGCAGAGTGCCTGAAAAAAAAAAAAAAGGATGAAAAAGCATGAAAAGGAGTAAAAATGCCATCCAAATACACTCCTTTGATATAAAAGGGGTGAACATGCGTGCGCGCGTGCCTCTAATTCCATCCAAAGAAGACACTCCTTTGATGAAAAAAGAGGTGAAAATGCATGAAAACTGTGAAAAAGCATGAAAATGAATGAATTGCCGGTCACATTATTCATAATATATGCCCCTGAAGCCCATAATACTTCCATGGGAACATGTCAGTGGAGCCTCCAGGCTGAGACTGATTCTACCCGAGGATGAAGCCTTACTTTCGGGTAAAAGTAGTCAGGCAGAGTGCCTGGATCATGGCCGAGAAAAACAAACACATGCACCACACATATTGGGGTCTATATTCCCCTGAAAGTTGTAAGACTCTGGATGAAAAAATGCCACCTCAGCCTCAAACCAGAGACTGGCTGATTCTACCCGAGGACGAAGCCTTATTTTCGGGTAAAAGTAGTCAGGCAGAGTGCCTGAAAAAAAAAAAAAAAGGATGAAAAAGCATGAAAAGGAGTAAAAATGCCATCCAAATACACTCCTTTGATGTAAAAGGGGTGAACAGGCGTGCGTGCGTGCCTCTAATTCCATCAAAAGAAGACACTCCTTTGATGAAAAAAGAGGTGAAAATGCATGAAAACTGTGAAAAAGCATGAAAATGAATGAAATGACGGTCACATTATTCATAATATATGCCCCTGAAGCCCATAATACTTCCATGGGAACATGTCAGTGGAGCCTCCAGGCTGAGACTGATTCTACCCGAGGATGAAGCCTTACTTTCGGGTAAAAGTAGTCAGGCAGAGTGCCTGGATCATGGCCGAGAAAAACAAACAAATGCACCACACACATTGGGGTCTATATTCCCCTGAAAGTTGTAAGACTCTGGATGAAAAAATGCCACCTCAGCCTCAAACCAGAGACTGCCTGATTCTACCCGAGGACGAAGCCTTATTTTCGGGTAAAAGTAGTCAGGCAGAGTGCCTGAAAAAAAAAAAAAAGGATGAAAAAGCATGAAAAGGAGTAAAAATGCCATCCAAATACACTCCTTTGATATAAAAGGGGTGAACATGCGTGCGTGCGTGCCTCTAATTCCATCCAAAGAAGACACTCCTTTGATGAAAAAAGAGGTGAAAATGCATGAAAACTGTGAAAAAGCATGAAAATGAAAAAAAATGCTTGTGCCACTGGGTCTCATACGGTGCCCTGGCTCATGTGAGCGGGTCAAACCGCCTTGAATTTCATTCAAATACACTCATTTGATAAAAAGATTAAAAATGCATGAAAACGACTAAAAATCATGAAAATGGATAAAATGCCTGTGCCACTGTGTCTAATATGACGTCATGGGTCACCTGAGTGGGTCAAACTGTGTTGTGTTGTGTTGTCCTTGCGAATGGAGTACCAGGGTTGCGAGGCTGTCCTTGCGAAAATATGACAGAGTGTGAAATGGAGTACCAGGGGAGCAAAAAGAAGAAGGGGGAAAAAAGAGGTAAAATGCATGAAAACTGTGAAAAAGCATGAAAATGAATGAAATGCCGGTCACATTATTCATAATATATGCCCCTGAAGCCCATAATACTTCCATGGGAACATGTCAGTGGAGCCTCCAGGCTGAGACTGATTCTACCCGAGGATGAAGCCTTACTTTCGGGTAAAAGTAGTCAGGCAGAGTGCCTGGATCATGGCCGAGAAAAACAAACACATGCACCACACACATTGGGGTCTATATTCCCCTGAAAGTTGTAAGACTCTGGATGAAAAAATGCCACCTCAGCCTCAAACCAGAGACTGGCTGATTCTACCCGAGGACGAAGCCTTATTTTCGGGTAAAAGTAGTCAGGCAGGGTGCCTGAAAAAAAAAAAAAAGGATGAAAAAGCATGAAAAGGAGTAAAAATGCCATCCAAATACACTCCTTTGATATAAAAGGGGTGAACATGCGTGCGTGCGTGCCTCTAATTCCATCCAAAGAAGACACTCCTTTGATGAAAAAAGAGGTGAAAATGCATGAAAACTGTGAAAAAGCATGAAAATGAAAAAAAATGCTTGTGCCACTGGGTCTCATACGGTGCCCTGGCTCATGTGAGCGGGTCAAACCGCCTTGAATTTCATTCAAATACACTCATTTGATAAAAAGAGTAAAAATGCATGAAAACGACTAAAAATCATGAAAATGGATAAAATGCCTGTGCCACTGTGTCTAATATGACGTCATGGGTCACCTGAGTGGGTCAAACTGTGTTGTGTTGTGTTGTCCTTGCGAATGGAGTACCAGGGTTGCGAGGCTGTCCTTGCGAAAATATGACAGAGTGTGAAATGGAGTACCAGGGGAGCAAAAAGAAGAAGGGGGAAAAAAGAGGTAAAATGCATGAAAACTGTGAAAAAGCATGAAAATGAATGAAATGCCGGTCACATTATTCATAATATATGCCCCTGAAGCCCATAATACTTCCATGGGAACATGTCAGTGGAGCCTCCAGGCTGAGACTGATTCTACCCGAGGATGAAGCCTTACTTTCGGGTAAAAGTAGTCAGGCAGAGTGCCTGGATCATGGCCGAGAAAAACAAACACATGCACCACACACATTGGGGTCTATATTCCCCTGAAAGTTGTAAGACTCTGGATGAAAAAATGCCACCTCAGCCTCAAACCAGAGACTGGCTGATTCTACCCGAGGACAAAGCCTTATTTTCGGGTAAAAGTAGTCAGGCAGAGTGCCTGAAAAAAAAAAAAAAGGATGAAAAAGCATGAAAAGGAGTAAAAATGCCATCCAAATACACTCCTTTGATATAAAAGGGGTGAACATGCGTGCGCGCGTGCCTCTAATTCCATCCAAAGAAGACACTCCTTTGATGAAAAAAGAGGTGAAAATGCATGAAAACTGTGAAAAAGCATGAAAATGAATGAAATGCCGGTCCAATATTCATAATATATGCCCCTGAAGCCCATAATACTTCCATGGGAACATGTCAGTGGAGCCTCCAGGCTGAGACTGATTCTACCCGAGGATGAAGCCTTACTTTCGGGTAAAAGTAGTCAGGCAGAGTGCCTGAATCATGGCCGAGAAAAACAAACACATGCACCACACACATTGGGGTCTATATTCCCCTGAAAGTTGTAAGACTCTGGATGAAAAAATGCCACCTCAGCCTCAAACCAGAGACTGGCTGATTCTACCCGAGGACGAAGCCTTATTTTCGGTTAAAAGTAGTCAGGCAGAGTGCCTGAAAAAAAAAAAAAAGGATGAAAAAGCATGAAAAGGAGTAAAAATGCCATCCAAATACACTCCTTTGATATAAAAGGGGTGAACATGCGTGCGTGCGTGCCTCTAATTCCATCCAAAGAAGACACTCCTTTGATGAAAAAAGAGGTGAAAATGCATGAAAACTGTGAAAAAGCATGAAAATGAAAAAAATGCTTATGCCACTGGGTCTCATACGGTGCCCTGGCTCATGTGAGCGGGTCAAACTGCCTTGAATTTCATTCAAATACACTCATTTGATAAAAAGAGTAAAAATGCATGAAAACGACTAAAAATCATGAAAATGGATAAAATGCCTGTGCCACTGTGTCTAATATGACGTCAAGGGTCACCTGAGTGGGTCAAACTGTGTTGTGTTGTCCTTGCGAATGGAGTACCAGGGGTGCGAGGCTGTCCTTGCGAAAAATATGACAGAGGGTGAAATGGAGTACCAGGGGAGCAAAAAGAAGAAGGGGGAAAAAAGAGGTAAAATGCATGAAAACTGTGAAAAAGCATGAAAATGAATGAAATGCCGGTCACATTATTCATAATATATGCCCCTGAAGCCCATAATACTTCCTTGGGAACATGTCAGTGGAGCATCCAGGCTGAGACTGATTCTACCCGAGGATGAAGCCTTACTTTCGGGTAAAAGTAGTCAGGCAGAGTGCCTGGATCATGGCCGAGAAAAACAAACACATGCACCACACACATTGGGGTCTATATTCCCCTGAAAGTTGTAAGACTCTGGATGAAAAAATGCCACCTCAGCCTCAAACCAGAGACTGGCTGATTCTACCCGAGGACGAAGCCTTATTTTCGGGTAAAAGTAGTCAGGCAGAGTGCCTGAAAAAAAAAAAAAGGATGAAAAAGCATGAAAAGGAGTAAAAATGCCATCCAAATACACTCCTTTGATATAAAAGGGGTGAACATGCGTGCGTGCGTGCCTCTAATTCCATCCAAAGAAGACACTCCTTTGATGAAAAAAGAGGTGAAAATGCATGAAAACTGTGAAAAAGCATGAAAATGAAAAAAAATGCTTGTGCCACTGGGTCTCATACGGTGCCCTGGCTCATGTGAGCGGGTCAAACCGCCTTGAATTTCATTCAAATACACTCATTTGATAAAAAGAGTAAAAATGCATGAAAACGACTAAAAATCATGAAAATGGATAAAATGCCTGTGCCACTGTGGCTAATATGACGTCATGGGTCACCTGAGTGGGTCAAATTGTGTTGTGTTGTGTTGTCCTTGCGAATGGAGTACCAGGGTTGCGAGGCTGTCCTTGCGAAAATATGACAGAGTGTGAAATGGAGTACCAGGGGAGCAAAAAGAAGAAGGGGGAAAAAAGAGGTAAAATGCATGAAAACTGTGAAAAAGCATGAAAATGAATGAAATGCCGGTCACATTATTCATAATATATGCCCCTGAAGCCCATAATACTTCCATGGGAACATGTCAGTGGAGCCTCCAGGCTGAGACTGATTCTACCCGAGGATGAAGCCTTACTTTCGGGTAAAAGTAGTCAGGCAGAGTGCCTGGATCATGGCCGAGAAAAACAAACACATGCACCACACACATTGGGGTCTATATTCCCCTGAAAGTTGTAAGACTCTGGATGAAAAAATGCCACCTCAGCCTCAAACCAGAGACTGGCTGATTCTACCCGAGGACGAAGCCTTATTTTCGTGTAAAAGTAGTCAGGCAGAGTGCCTGAAAAAAAAAAAAAAGGATGAAAAAGCATGAAAAGGAGTAAAAATGCCATCCAAATACACTCCTTTGATATAAAAGGGGTGAACATGCGTGCGCGCGTGCCTCTAATTCCATCCAAAGAAGACACTCCTTTGATGAAAAAAGAGGTGAAAATGCATGAAAACTGTGAAAAAGCATGAAAATGAATGAATTGCCGGTCACATTATTCATAATATATGCCCCTGAAGCCCATAATACTTCCATGGGAACATGTCAGTGGAGCCTCCAGGCTGAGACTGATTCTACCCGAGGATGAAGCCTTACTTTCGGGTAAAAGTAGTCAGGCAGAGTGCCTGGATCATGGCCGAGAAAAACAAACACATGCACCACACATATTGGGGTCTATATTCCCCTGAAAGTTGTAAGACTCTGGATGAAAAAATGCCACCTCAGCCTCAAACCAGAGACTGGCTGATTCTACCCGAGGACGAAGCCTTATTTTCGGGTAAAAGTAGTCAGGCAGAGTGCCTGAAAAAAAAAAAAAAAGGATGAAAAAGCATGAAAAGGAGTAAAAATGCCATCCAAATACACTCCTTTGATATAAAAGGGGTGAACATGCGTGCGTGCGTGCCTCTAATTCCATCCAAAGAAGACACTCCTTTGATGAAAAAAGAGGTGAAAATGCATGAAAACTGTGAAAAAGCATGAAAATGAAAAAAAATGCTTGTGCCACTGGGTCTCATACGGTGCCCTGGCTCATGTGAGCGGGTCAAACCGCCTTGAATTTCATTCAAATACACTCATTTGATAAAAAGATTAAAAATGCATGAAAACGACTAAAAATCATGAAAATGGATAAAATGCCTGTGCCACTGTGTCTAATATGACGTCAAGGGTCACCTGAGTGGGTCAAACTGTGTTGTGTTGTCCTTGCGAATGGAGTACCAGGGGTGCGAGGCTGTCCTTGCGAAAAATATGACAGAGGGTGAAATGGAGTACCAGGGGAGCAAAAAGAAGAAGGGGGAAAAAAGAGGTAAAATGCATGAAAACTGTGAAAAAGCATGAAAATGAATGAAATGCCGGTCACATTATTCATAATATATGCCCCTGAAGCCCATAATACTTCCTTGGGAACATGTCAGTGGAGCATCCAGGCTGAGACTGATTCTACCCGAGGATGAAGCCTTACTTTCGGGTAAAAGTAGTCAGGCAGAGTGCCTGGATCATGGCCGAGAAAAACAAACACATGCACCACACACATTGGGGTCTATATTCCCCTGAAAGTTGTAAGACTCTGGATGAAAAAATGCCACCTCAGCCTCAAACCAGAGACTGGCTGATTCTACCCGAGGACGAAGCCTTATTTTCGGGTAAAAGTAGTCAGGCAGAGTGCCTGAAAAAAAAAAAAAAGGATGAAAAAGCATGAAAAGGAGTAAAAATGCCATCCAAATACACTCCTTTGATATAAAAGGGGTGAACATGCGTGCGTGCGTGCCTCTAATTCCATCCAAAGAAGACACTCCTTTGATGAAAAAAGAGGTGAAAATGCATGAAAACTGTGAAAAAGCATGAAAATGAATGAAATGCCGGTCACATTATTCATAATATATGCCCCTGAAGCCCATAATTGTTCCATGGGAACATGTCAGTGGAGCCTCCAGGCTGAGACTGATTCTACCCGAGGATGAAGCCTTACTTTCGGGTAAAAGTAGTCAAGCAGAGTGCCTGGATCATGGCCGAGAAAAACAAACACATGCACCACACACATTGGGGTCTATATTCCCCTGAAAGTTGTAAGACTCTGGATGAAAAAATGCCACCTCAGCCTCAAACCAGAGACTGCCTGATTCTACCCGAGGACGAAGCCTTATTTTCGGGTAAAAGTAGTCAGGCAGAGTGCCTGAAAAAAAAAAAAAAGGATGAAAAAGCATGAAAAGAAGTAAAAATGCCATCCAAATACACTCCTTTGATATAAAAGGGGTGAACATGCGTGCGCGCGTGCCTCTAATTCCATCCAAAGAAGACACTCCTTTGATGAAAAAAGAGGTGAAAATGCATGAAAACTGTGAAAAAGCATGAAAATGAATGAAATGCCGGTCACATTATTCATAATATATGCCACTGAAGCCCATAATACTTCCATGGGAACATGTCAGTGGAGCCTCCAGGCTGAGACTGATTCTACCCAAGGATGAAGCCTTACTTTCGGGTAAAAGTAGTCAGGCAGAGTGCCTGGATCATGGCCGAGAAAAACAAACACATGCACCACACACATTGGGGTCTATATTCCCCTGAAAGTTGTAAGACTCTGGATGAAAAAATGCCACCTCAGCCTCAAACCAGAGACTGGCTGATTCTACCCGAGGACGAAGCCTTATTTTCGGGTAAAAGTAGTCAGGCAGAGTGCCTGAAAAAAAAAAAGGATGAAAACGCATTAAAAGGAGTAAAAATGCCATCCAAATACACTCCTTTGATATAAAAGGGGTGAACATGCGTGCGTGCGTGCCTCTAATTCCATCCAAAGAAGACACTCCTTTGATGAAAAAAGAGGTGAAAATGCATGAAAACTGTGAAAAAGCATGAAAATGAATGAAAAGCCGGTCACATTATTCATAATATATGCCCCTGAAGCCCATAATACTTCCATGGGAACATGTCAGTGGAGCCTCCAGGCTGAGACTGATTCTACCCGAGGATGAAGCCTTACTTTCGGGTAAAAGTAGTCAGGCAGAGTGCCTGGATCATGGCCGAGAAAAACAAACACATGCACCACACATATTGGGGTCTATATTCCCCTGAAAGTTGTAAGACTCTGGATGAAAAAATGCCACCTCAGCCTCAAACCAGAGACTGGCTGATTCTACCCGAGGACGAAGCCTTATTTTCGGGTAAAAGTAGTCAGGCAGAGTGCCTGAAAAAAAAAAAAAAAGGATGAAAAAGCATGAAAAGGAGTAAAAATGCCATCCAAATACACTCCTTTGATATAAAAGGGGTGAACATGCGTGCGTGCGTGCCTCTAATTCCATCCAAAGAAGACACTCCTTTGATGAAAAAAGAGGTGAAAATGCATGAAAACTGTGAAAAAGCATGAAAATGAAAAAAAATGCTTGTGCCACTGGGTCTCATACGGTGCCCTGGCTCATGTGAGCGGGTCAAACCGCCTTGAATTTCATTCAAATACACTCATTTGATAAAAAGATTAAAAATGCATGAAAACGACTAAAAATCATGAAAATGGATAAAATGCCTGTGCCACTGTGTCTAATATGACGTCAAGGGTCACCTGAGTGGGTCAAACTGTGTTGTGTTGTCCTTGCGAATGGAGTACCAGGGGTGCGAGGCTGTCCTTGCGAAAAATATGACAGAGGGTGAAATGGAGTACCAGGGGAGCAAAAAGAAGAAGGGGGAAAAAAGAGGTAAAATGCATGAAAACTGTGAAAAAGCATGAAAATGAATGAAATGCCGGTCACATTATTCATAATATATGCCCCTGAAGCCCATAATACTTCCTTGGGAACATGTCAGTGGAGCATCCAGGCTGAGACTGATTCTACCCGAGGATGAAGCCTTACTTTCGGGTAAAAGTAGTCAGGCAGAGTGCCTGGATCATGGCCGAGAAAAACAAACACATGCACCACACACATTGGGGTCTATATTCCCCTGAAAGTTGTAAGACTCTGGATGAAAAAATGCCACCTCAGCCTCAAACCAGAGACTGGCTGATTCTACCCGAGGACGAAGCCTTATTTTCGGGTAAAAGTAGTCAGGCAGAGTGCCTGAAAAAAAAAAAAAAGGATGAAAAAGCATGAAAAGGAGTAAAAATGCCATCCAAATACACTCCTTTGATATAAAAGGGGTGAACATGCGTGCGTGCGCGCCTCTAATTCCATCCAAAGAAGACACTCCTTTGATGAAAAAAGAGGTGAAAATGCATGAAAACTGTGAAAAAGCATGAAAATGAATGAAATGCCGGTCACATTATTCATAATATATGCCCCTGAAGCCCATAATTGTTCCATGGGAACATGTCAGTGGAGCCTCCATGCTGAGACTGATTCTACCCGAGGATGAAGCCTTACTTTCGGGTAAAAGTAGTCAAGCAGAGTGCCTGGATCATGGCCGAGAAAAACAAACACATGCACCACACACATTGGGGTCTATATTCCCCTGAAAGTTGTAAGACTCTGGATGAAAAAATGCCACCTCAGCCTCAAACCAGAGACTGCCTGATTCTACCCGAGGACGAAGCCTTATTTTCGGGTAAAAGTAGTCAGGCAGAGTGCCTGAAAAAAAAAAAAAAGGATGAAAAAGCATGAAAAGAAGTAAAAATGCCATCCAAATACACTCCTTTGATATAAAAGGGGTGAACATGCGTGCGCGCGTGCCTCTAATTCCATCCAAAGAAGACACTCCTTTGATGAAAAAAGAGGTGAAAATGCATGAAAACTGTGAAAAAGCATGAAAATGAATGAAATGCCGGTCACATTATTCATAATATATGCCACTGAAGCCCATAATACTTCCATGGGAACATGTCAGTGGAGCCTCCAGGCTGAGACTGATTCTACCCAAGGATGAAGCCTTACTTTCGGGTAAAAGTAGTCAGGCAGAGTGCCTGGATCATGGCCGAGAAAAACAAACACATGCACCACACACATTGGGGTCTATATTCCCCTGAAAGTTGTAAGACTCTGGATGAAAAAATGCCACCTCAGCCTCAAACCAGAGACTGGCTGATTCTACCCGAGGACGAAGCCTTATTTTCGGGTAAAAGTAGTCAGGCAGAGTGCCTGAAAAAAAAAAAGGATGAAAACGCATGAAAAGGAGTAAAAATGCCATCCAAATACACTCCTTTGATATAAAAGGGGTGAACATGCGTGCGTGCGTGCCTCTAATTCCATCCAAAGAAGACACTCCTTTGATGAAAAAAGAGGTGAAAATGCATGAAAACTGTGAAAAAGCATGAAAATGAATGAAAAGCCGGTCACATTATTCATAATATATGCCCCTGAAGCCCATAATACTTCCATGGGAACATGTCAGTGGAGCCTCCAGGCTGAGACTGATTCTACCCGAGGATGAAGCCTTACTTTCGGGTAAAAGTAGTCAGGCAGAGTGCCTGGATCATGGCCGAGAAAAACAAACACATGCACCACACACATTGGGGTCTATATTCCCCTGAAAGTTGTAAGACTCTGGATGAAAAAATGCCACCTCAGCCTCAAACCAGAGACTGGCTGATTCTACCCGAGGACGAAGCCTTATTTTCGGGTAAAAGTAGTCAGGCAGAGTGCCTGAAAAAAAAAAAAAAGGATGAAAAAGCATGAAAAGGAGTAAAAATGCCATCCAAATACACTCCTTTGATATAAAAGGGGTGAACATGCGTGCGTGCGTGCCTCTAATTCCATCCAAAGAAGACACTCCTTTGATGAAAAAAGAGGTGAAAATGCATGAAAACTGTGAAAAAGCATGAAAATGAAAAAAAAAGCTTGTGCCACTGGGTCTCATACGGTGCCCTGGCTCATGTGAGCGGGTCAAACCGCCTTGAATTTCATTCAAATACACTCATTTGATAAAAAGAGTAAAAATGCATGAAAACGACTAAAAATCATGAAAATGGATAAAATGCCTGTGCCACTGTGTCTAATATGACGTCATGGGTCACCTGAGTGGGTCAAATTGTGTTGTGTTGTGTTGTCCTTGCGAATGGAGTACCAGGGTTGCGAGGCTGTCCTTGCGAAAATATGACAGAGTGTGAAATGGAGTACCAGGGGAGCAAAAAGAAGAAGGGGGAAAAAAGAGGTAAAATGCATGAAAACTGTGAAAAAGCATGAAAATGAATGAAATGCCGGTCACATTATTCATAATATATGCCCCTGAAGCCCATAATACTTCCATGGGAACATGTCAGTGGAGCCTCCAGGCTGAGACTGATTCTACCCGAGGATGAAGCCTTACTTTCGGGTAAAAGTAGTCAGGCAGAGTGCCTGGATCATGGCCGAGAAAAACAAACACATGCACCACACACATTGGGGTCTATATTCCCCTGAAAGTTGTAAGACTCTGGATGAAAAAATGCCACCTCAGCCTCAAACCAGAGACTGGCTGATTCTACCCGAGGACGAAGCCTTATTTTCGGGTAAAAGTAGTCAGGCAGAGTGCCTGAAAAAAAAAAAAAAGGATGAAAAAGCATGAAAAGGAGTAAAAATGCCATCCAAATACACTCCTTTGATATAAAAGGGGTGAACATGCGTGCGCGCGTGCCTCTAATTCCATCCAAAGAAGACACTCCTTTGATGAAAAAAGAGGTGAAAATGCATGAAAACTGTGAAAAAGCATGAAAATGAATGAATTGCCGGTCACATTATTCATAATATATGCCCCTGAAGCCCATAATACTTCCATGGGAACATGTCAGTGGAGCCTCCAGGCTGAGACTGATTCTACCCGAGGATGAAGCCTTACTTTCGGGTAAAAGTAGTCAGGCAGAGTGCCTGGATCATGGCCGAGAAAAACAAACACATGCACCACACATATTGGGGTCTATATTCCCCTGAAAGTTGTAAGACTCTGGATGAAAAAATGCCACCTCAGCCTCAAACCAGAGACTGGCTGATTCTACCCGAGGACGAAGCCTTATTTTCGGGTAAAAGTAGTCAGGCAGAGTGCCTGAAAAAAAAAAAAAAAGGATGAAAAAGCATGAAAAGGAGTAAAAATGCCATCCAAATACACTCCTTTGATGTAAAAGGGGTGAACAGGCGTGCGTGCGTGCCTCTAATTCCATCCAAAGAAGACACTCCTTTGATGAAAAAAGAGGTGAAAATGCATGAAAACTGTGAAAAAGCATGAAAATGAATGAAATGCCGGTCACATTATTCATAATATATGCCCCTGAAGCCCATAATACTTCCATGGGAACATGTCAGTGGAGCCTCCAGGCTGAGACTGATTCTACCCGAGGATGAAGCCTTACTTTCGGGTAAAAGTAGTCAGGCAGAGTGCCTGGATCATGGCCGAGAAAAACAAACAAATGCACCACACACATTGGGGTCTATATTCCCCTGAAAGTTGTAAGACTCTGGATGAAAAAATGCCACCTCAGCCTCAAACCAGAGACTGCCTGATTCTACACGAGGACGAAGCCTTATTTTCGGGTAAAAGTAGTCAGGCAGAGTGCCTGAAAAAAAAAAAAAAGGATGAAAAAGCATGAAAAGGAGTAAAAATGCCATCCAAATACACTCCTTTGATATAAAAGGGGTGAACATGCGTGCGTGCGTGCCTCTAATTCCATCCAAAGAAGACACTCCTTTGATGAAAAAAGAGGTGAAAATGCATGAAAACTGTGAAAAAGCATGAAAATGAAAAAAAATGCTTGTGCCACTGGGTCTCATACGGTGCCCTGGCTCATGTGAGCGGGTCAAACCGCCTTGAATTTCATTCAAATACACTCATTTGATAAAAAGATTAAAAATGCATGAAAACGACTAAAAATCATGAAAATGGATAAAATGCCTGTGCCACTGTGTCTAATATGACGTCATGGGTCACCTGAGTGGGTCAAACTGTGTTGTGTTGTGTTGTCCTTGCGAATGGAGTACCAGGGTTGCGAGGCTGTCCTTGCGAAAATATGACAGAGTGTGAAATGGAGTAAGAGGGGAGCAAAAAGAAGAAGGGGGAAAAAAGAGGTAAAATGCATGAAAACTGTGAAAAAGCATGAAAATGAATGAAATGCCGGTCACATTATTCATAATATATGCCCCTGAAGCCCATAATACTTCCATGGGAACATGTCAGTGGAGCCTCCAGGCTGAGACTGATTCTACCCGAGGATGAAGCCTTACTTTCGGGTAAAAGTAGTCAGGCAGAGTGCCTGGATCATGGCCGAGAAAAACAAACACATGCACCACACACATTGGGGTCTATATTCCCCTGAAAGTTGTAAGACTCTGGATGAAAAAATGCCACCTCAGCCTCAAACCAGAGACTGGCTGATTCTACCCGAGGAAGAAAACCTTATTTTCGGGTAAAAGTAGTCAGGCAGAGTGCCTGAAAAAAAAATAAAAGGATGAAAAAGCATGAAAAGGAGTAAAAATGCCATCCAAATACACTCCTTTGATATAAAAGGGTTGAACATGCGTGCGTGCGTGCCTCTAATTCCATCCAAAGAAGACACTCCTTTGATGAAAAAAGAGGTGAAAATGCATTAAAACTGTGAAAAAGCATGAAAATGAAAAAAAATGCTTGTGCCACTGGGTCTCATACGGTGCCCTGGCTCATGTGAGCGGGTCAAACCGCCTTGAATTTCATTCAAATACACTCATTTGATAAAAAGAGTAAAAATGCATGAAAACGACTAAAAATCATGAAAATGGATAAAATGCCTGTGCCACTGTGTCTAATATGACGTCATGGGTCACCTGAGTGGGTCAAACTGTGTTGTGTTGTGTTGTCCTTGCGAATGGAGTACCAGGGTTGCGAGGCTGTCTTTGCGAAAATATGACAGAGTGTGAAATGGAGTACCAGGGGAGCAAAAAGAAGAAGGGGGAAAAAAGAGGTAAAATGCATGAAAACTGTGAAAAAGCATGAAAATGAATGAAATGCCGGTCACATTATTCATAATATATGCCCCTGAAGCCCATAATACTTCCATGGGAACATGTCAGTGGAGCCTCCAGGCTGAGACTGATTCTACCCGAGGATAAAGCCTTACTTTCGGGTAAAAGTAGTCAGGCAGAGTGCCTGGATCATGGCCGAGAAAAACAAACACATGCACCACACACATTGGGGTCTATATTCCCCTGAAAGTTGTAAGACTCTGGATGAAAAAATGCCACCTCAGCCTCAAACCAGAGACTGGCTGATTCTACCCGAGGACGAAGCCTTATTTTCGTGTAAAAGTAGTCAGGCAGAGTGCCTGAAAAAAAAAAAAAAGGATGAAAAAGCATGAAAAGGAGTAAAAATGCCATCCAAATACAGTCCTTTGATATAAAAGGGGTGAACATGCGTGCGTGCGTGCCTCTAATTCCATCCAAAGAAGACACTCCTTTGATGAAAAAAGAGGTGAAAATGCATGAAAACTGTGAAAAAGCATGAAAATGAATGAAATGCCGGTCACATTATTCATAATATATGCCCCTGAAGCCCATAATTGTTCCATGGGAACATGTCAGTGGAGCCTCCAGGCTGAGACTGATTCTACCCGAGGATGAAGCCTTACTTTCGGGTAAAAGTAGTCAGGCAGAGTGCCTGGATCATGGCCGAGAAAAACAAACACATGCACCACACACATTGGGGTCTATATTCCCCTGAAAGTTGTAAGACTCTGGATGAAAAAATGCCACCTCAGCCTCAAACCAGAGACTGGCTGATACTACCCGAGGACGAAGCCTTATTTTCGGGTAAAAGTAGTCAGGCAGAGTGCCTGAAAAAAAAAAAAAAGGATGAAAAAGCATGAAAAGGAGTAAAAATGCCATCCAAATACACTCCTTTGATATAAAAGGGGTGAACATGCGTGCGTGCGTGCCTCTAATTCCATCCAAAGAAGACACTCCATTGATGAAAAAAGAGGTGAAAATGCATGAAAACTGTGAAAAAGCATGAAAATGAATGAAATGCCGGTCACATTATTCATAATATATGCCCCTGAAGCCCATAATACTTCCATGGGAACATGTCAGTGGAGCCTCCAGGCTGAGACTGATTCTACCCGAGGATGAAGCCTTACTTTCGGGTAAAAGTAGTCAGGCAGAGTGCCTGGATCATGGCCGAGAAAAACAAACACATGCACCACACACATTGGGGTCTATATTCCCCTGAAAGTTGTAAGACTCTGGATGAAAAAATGCCACCTCAGCCTCAAACCAGAGACTGGCTGATTCTACCCGAGGACGAAGCCTTATTTTCGGTTAAAAGTAGTCAGGCAGAGTGCCTGAAAAAAAAAAAAAGGGATGAAAAAGCATGAAAAGGAGTAAAAATGCCATCCAAATACACTCCTTTGATATAAAAGGGGTGAACATGCGTGCGCGCGTGCCTCTAATTCCATCCAAAGAAGACATTCCTTTGATGAAAAAAGAGGTGAAAATGCATGAAAACTGTGAAAAAGCATGAAAATGAATGAAATGCCGGTCACATTATTCATAATATATGCCCCTGAAGCCCATAATACTTCCATGGGAACATGTCAGTGGAGTCTCCAGGCTGAGACTGATTCTGCCCGAGGATGAAGCCTTACTTTCGGGTAAAAGTAGTCAGGCAGAGTGCCTGGATCATGGCCGAGAAAAACAAACACATGCACCACACACATTGGGGTCTATATTCCCCTGAAAGTTGTAAGACTCTGGATGAAAAAATGCCACCTCAGCCTCAAACCAGAGACTGGCTGATTCTACCCGAGGACGAAACGCCTTATTTTCGTGTAAAAGTAGTCAGGCAGAGTGCCTGAAAAAAAAAAAAAAGGATGAAAAAGCATGAAAAGGAGTAAAAATGCCATCCAAATACACTCCTTTGATATAAAAGGGGTGAACATGCGTGCGTGCGTGCCTCTAATTCCATCCAAAGAAGACACTCCTTTGATGAAAAAAGAGGTGAAAATGCATGAAAACTGTGAAAAAGCATGAAAATGAATGAAATGCCGGTCACATTATTCATAATATATGCCCCTGAAGCCCATAATACTTCCATGGGAACATGTCAGTGGAGCCTCCAGGCTGAGACTGATTCTGCCCGAGGATGAAGCCTTACTTTCGGGTAAAAGTAGTCAGGCAGAGTGCCTGGATCATGGCCGAGAAAAACAAACACATGCACCACACACATTGGGGTCTATATTCCCCTGAAAGTTGTAAGACTCTGGATGAAAAAATGCCACCTCAGCCTCAAAGCAGAGACTGGCTGATTCTACCCGAGGACGAAACGCCTTATTTTCGTGTAAAAGTAGTCAGGCAGAGTGCCTGAAAAAAAAAAAAAAGGATGAAAAAGCATGAAAAGGAGTAAAAATGCCATCCAAATACACTCCTCTGATATAAAAGGGGTGAACATGCGTGCGCGCGTGCCTCTAATTCCATCCAAAGAAGACACTCCTTTGATGAAAAAAGAGGTGAAAATGCATGAAAACTGTGAAAAAGCATGAAAATGAATGAAATGCCGGTCACATTATTCATAATATATGCCCCTGAAGCCCATAATACTTCCATGGGAACATGTCAGTGGAGCCTCCAGGCTGACACTGATTCTACCCGAGGATGAAGCCTTACTTTCGGGTAAAAGTAGTCAGGCAGAGTGCCTGGATCATGGCCGAGAAAAACAAACACATGCACCACTCACATTGGGGTCTATATTCCCCTGAAAGTTGTAAGACTCTGGATGAAAAAATGCCACCTCAGCCTCAAACCAGAGACTGGCTGATTCTAGCCGAGGACGAAGCCTTATTTTCGGGTAAAAGTAGTCAGGCAGAGTGCCTGAAAAAAAAAAAAAAGGATGAAAAAGCATGAAAAGGAGTAAAAATGCCATCCAAATACACTCCTTTGATATAAAAGGGGTGAACATGCGTGCGTGCGTGCCTCTAATTCCATCCAAAGAAGACACTCCTTTGATGAAAAAAGAGGTGAAAATGCATGAAAACTGTGAAAAAGCATGAAAATGAAAAAAAAAGCTTGTGCCACTGGGTCTCATACGGTGCCCTGGCTCATGTGAGCGGGTCAAACCGCCTTGAATTTCATTCAAATACACTCATTTGATAAAAAGAGTAAAAATGCATGAAAACGACTAAAAATCATGAAAATGGATAAAATGCCTGTGCCACTGTGTCTAATATGACGTCATGGGTCACCTGAGTGGGTCAAATTGTGTTGTGTTGTGTTGTCCTTGCGAATGGAGTACCAGGGTTGCGAGGCTGTCCTTGCGAAAATATGACAGAGTGTGAAATGGAGTACCAGGGGAGCAAAAAGAAGAAGGGGGAAAAAAGAGGTAAAATGCATGAAAACTGTGAAAAAGCATGAAAATGAATGAAATGCCGGTCACATTATTCATAATATATGCCCCTGAAGCCCATAATACTTCCATGGGAACATGTCAGTGGAGCCTCCAGGCTGAGACTGATTCTACCCGAGGATGAAGCCTTACTTTCGGGTAAAAGTAGTCAGGCAGAGTGCCTGGATCATGGCCGAGAAAAACAAACACATGCACCACACACATTGGGGTCTATATTCCCCTGAAAGTTGTAAGACTCTGGATGAAAAAATGCCACCTCAGCCTCAAACCAGAGACTGGCTGATTCTACCCGAGGACGAAGCCTTATTTTCGGGTAAAAGTAGTCAGGCAGAGTGCCTGAAAAAAAAAAAAAGGGATGAAAAAGCATGAAAAGGAGTAAAAATGCCATCCAAATACACTCCTTTGATATAAAAGGGGTGAACATGCGTGCGCGCGTGCCTCTAATTCCATCCAAAGAAGACACTCCTTTGATGAAAAAAGAGGTGAAAATGCATGAAAACTGTGAAAAAGCATGAAAATGAATGAAATGCCGGTCCAATATTCATAATATATGCCCCTGAAGCCCATAATACTTCCATGGGAACATGTCAGTGGAGCCTCCAGGCTGAGACTGATTCTACCCGAGGATGAAGCCTTACTTTCGGGTAAAAGTAGTCAGGCAGAGTGCCTGGATCATGGCCGAGAAAAACAAACACATGCACCACACACATTGGGGTCTATATTCCCCTGAAAGTTGTAAGACTCTGGATGAAAAAATGCCACCTCAGCCTCAAACCAGAGACTGGCTGATTCTACCCGAGGACGAAGCCTTATTTTCGTGTAAAAGTAGTCAGGCAGAGTGCCTGAAAAAAAAAAAAAAGGATGAAAAAGCATGAAAAGGAGTAAAAATGCCATCCAAATACACTCCTTTGATATAAAAGGGGTGAACATGCGTGCGTGCGTGCCTCTAATTCCATCCAAAGAAGACACTCCTTTGATGAAAAAAGAGGTGAAAATGCATGAAAACTGTGAAAAAGCATGAAAATGAATGAAATGCCGGTCACATTATTCATAATATATGCCCCTGAAGCCCATAATACTTCCATGGGAACATGTCAGTGGAGCCTCCAGGCTGAGACTGATTCTGCCCGAGGATGAAGCCTTACTTTCGGGTAAAAGTAGTCAGGCAGAGTGCCTGGATCATGGCCGAGAAAAACAAACACATGCACCACACACATTGGGGTCTATATTCCCCTGAAAGTTGTAAGACTCTGGATGAAAAAATGCCACCTCAGCCTCAAACCAGAGACTGGCTGATTCTACCCGAGGACGAAACGCCTTATTTTCGTGTAAAAGTAGTCAGGCAGAGTGCCTGAAAAAAAAAAAAAAGGATGAAAAAGCATGAAAAGGAGTAAAAATGCCATCCAAATACACTCCTTTGATATAAAAGGGGTGAACATGCGTGCGTGCGTGCCTCTAATTCCATCCAAAGAAGACACTCCTTTGATGAAAAAAGAGGTGAAAATGCATGAAAACTGTGAAAAAGCATGAAAATGAATGAAATGCCGGTCACATTATTCATAATATATGCCCCTGAAGCCCATAATACTTCCATGGGAACATGTCAGTGGAGCCTCCAGGCTGAGACTGATTCTGCCCGAGGATGAAGCCTTACTTTCGGGTAAAAGTAGTCAGGCAGAGTGCCTGGATCATGGCCGAGAAAAACAAACACATGCACCACACACATTGGGGTCTATATTCCCCTGAAAGTTGTAAGACTCTGGATGAAAAAATGCCACCTCAGCCTCAAAGCAGAGACTGGCTGATTCTACCCGAGGACGAAACGCCTTATTTTCGTGTAAAAGTAGTCAGGCAGAGTGCCTGAAAAAAAAAAAAGGATGAAAAAGCATGAAAAGGAGTAAAAATGCCATCCAAATACACTCCTCTGATATAAAAGGGGTGAACATGCGTGCGCGCGTGCCTCTAATTCCATCCAAAGAAGACACTCCTTTGATGAAAAAAGAGGTGAAAATGCATGAAAACTGTGAAAAAGCATGAAAATGAATGAAATGCCGGTCACATTATTCATAATATATGCCCCTGAAGCCCATAATACTTCCATGGGAACATGTCAGTGGAGCCTCCAGGCTGAGACTGATTCTACCCGAGGATGAAGCCTTACTTTCGGGTAAAAGTAGTCAGGCAGAGTGCCTGGATCATGGCCGAGAAAAACAAACACATGCACCACTCACATTGGGGTCTATATTCCCCTGAAAGTTGTAAGACTCTGGATGAAAAAATGCCACCTCAGCCTCAAACCAGAGACTGGCTGATTCTAGCCGAGGACGAAGCCTTATTTTCGGGTAAAAGTAGTCAGGCAGAGTGCCTGAAAAAAAAAAAAAAGGATGAAAAAGCATGAAAAGGAGTAAAAATGCCATCCAAATACACTCCTTTGATATAAAAGGGGTGAACATGCGTGCGTGCGTGCCTCTAATTCCATCCAAAGAAGACACTCCTTTGATGAAAAAAGAGGTGAAAATGCATGAAAACTGTGAAAAAGCATGAAAATGAATGAAATGCCGGTCACATTATTCATAATATATGCCCCTGAAGCCCATAATTGTTCCATGGGAACATGTCAGTGGAGCCTCCAGGCTGAGACTGATTCTACCCGAGGATGAAGCCTTACTTTCGGGTAAAAGTAGTCAGGCAGAGTGCCTGGATCATGGCCGAGAAAAACAAACACATGCACCACACACATTGGGGTCTATATTCCCCTGAAAGTTGTAAGACTCTGGATGAAAAAATGCCACCTCAGCCTCAAACCAGAGACTGGCTGATTCTACCCGAGGACGAAGCCTTATTTTCGGGTAAAAGTAGTCAGGCAGAGTGCCTGAAAAAAAAAAAAAAGGATGAAAAAGCATGAAAAGGAGTAAAAATGCCATCCAAATACACTCCTTTGATATAAAAGGGGTGAACATGCGTGAGTGCGTGCCTCTAATTCCATCCAAAGAAGACACTCCATTGATGAAAAAAGAGGTGAAAATGCATGAAAACTGTGAAAAAGCATGAAAATGAATGAAATGCCGGTCACATTATTCATAATATATGCCCCTGAAGCCCATAATACTTCCATGGGAACATGTCAGTGGAGCCTCCAGGCTGAGACTGATTCTACCCGAGGATGAAGCCTTACTTTCGGGTAAAAGTAGTCAGGCAGAGTGCCTGGATCATGGCCGAGAAAAACAAACACATGCACCACACACATTGGGGTCTATATTCCCCTGAAAGTTGTAAGACTCTGGATGAAAAAATGCCACCTCAGCCTCAAACCAGAGACTGGCTGATTCTACCCGAGGACGAAGCCTTATTTTCGTGTAAAAGTAGTCAGGCAGAGTGCCTGAAAAAAAAAAAAAAGGATGAAAAAGCATGAAAAGGAGTAAAAATGCCATCCAAATACACTCCTTTGATATAAAAGGGGTGAACATGCGTGCGTGCGTGCCTCTAATTCCATCCAAAGAAGACACTCCTTTGATGAAAAAAGAGGTGAAAATGCATGAAAACTGTGAAAAAGCATGAAAATGAAAAAAATTTGCTTGTGCCACTGGGTCTCATACGGTGCTCTGGCTCATGTGAGCGGGTCAAACCGCCTTGAATTTCATTCAAATACACTCATTTGATAAAAAGAGTAAAAATGCATGAAAACGACTAAAAATCATGAAAATGGATAAAATGCCTGTGCCACTGTGTCTAATATGACGTCATGGGTCACCTGAGTGGGTCAAACTGTGTTGTGTTGTGTTGTCCTTGCGAATGGAGTACCAGGGGTGCGAGGCTGTCCTTGCGAAAATATGACAGTGTTAAATGGAGTACCAGGGGAGCAAAAAGAAGAAGGGGGGAAAAAGAGGTAAAATGCATGAAAACTGTGAAAAAGCATGAAAATGAATGAAATGCCGGTCACATTATTCATAATATATGCCCCTGAAGCCCATAATACTTCCATGGGAACATGTCAGTGGAGCATCCAGGCTGAGACTGATTCTACCCGAGGATGAAGCCTTACTTTCGGGTAAAAGTAGTCAGGCAGAGTGCCTGGATCATGGCCGAGAAAAACAAACACATGCACCACACACATTGGGGTCTATATTCCCCTGAAAGTTGTAAGACTCTGGATGAAAAAATGCCACCTCAGCCTCAAACCAGAGACTGGCTGATTCTACCCGAGGACGAAGCCTTATTTTCGGGTAAAAGTAGTCAGGCAGAGTGCCTGAAAAAAAAAAAAAAGGATGAAAAAGCATGAAAAGGAGTAAAAATGCCATCCAAATACAGTCCTTTGATATAAAAGGGGTGAACATGCGTGCGTGCGTGCCTCTAATTCCATCCAAAGAAGACACTCCTTTGATGAAAAAAGAGGTGAAAATGCATGAAAACTGTGAAAAAGCATGAAAATGAATGAAATGCCGGTCACATTATTCATAATATATGCCCCTGAAGCCCATAATACTTCCATGGGAACATGTCAGTGGAGCCTCCAGGCTGAGACTGATTCTACACGAGGATGAAGCCTTACTTTCGGGTAAAAGTAGTCAGGCAGAGTGCCTGGATCATGGCCGAGAAAAACAAACACATGCACCACACACATTGGGGTCTATATTCCCCTGAAAGTTGTAAGACTCTGGATGAAAAAATGCCACCTCAGCCTCAAACCAGAGACTGGCTGATTCTACCCGAGGACGAAGCCTTATTTTCGGGTAAAAGTAGTCAGGCAGAGTGCCTGAAAAAAAAAAAAAGGATGAAAAAGCATGAAAAGGAGTAAAAATGCCATCCAAATACACTCCTTTGATATAAAAGGGGTGAACATGCGTGCGCGCGTGCCTCTAATTCCATCCAAAGAAGACACTCCTTTGATGAAAAAAGAGGTGAAAATGCATGAAAACTGTGAAAAAGCATGAAAATGAATGAAATGCCGGTCACATTATTCATAATATATGCCCCTGAAGCCCATAATACTTCCATGGGAACATGTCAGTGGAGCCTCCAGGCTGAGACTGATTCTGCCCGAGGATGAAGCCTTACTTTCGGGTAAAAGTAGTCAGGCAGAGTGCCTGGATCATGGCCGAGAAAAACAAACACATGCACCACACACATTGGGGTCTATATTCCCCTGAAAGTTGTAAGACTCTGGATGAAAAAATGCCACCTCAGCCTCAAACCAGAGACTGGCTGATTCTACCCGAGGACGAAGCCTTATTTTCGGGTAAAAGTAGTCAGGCAGAGTGCCTGAAAAAAAACAAAAGGATGAAAAAGCATGAAAAGGAGTAAAAATGCCATCCAAATACACTCCTTTGATATAAAAGGGGTGAACATGCGTGCGTGCGTGCCTCTAATTCCATCCAAAGAAGACACTCCTTTGATGAAAAAAGAGGTGAAAATGCATGAAAACTGTTAAAAAGCATGAAAATGAAAAAAAATGCTTGTGCCACTGGGTCTCATACGGTGCCCTGGCTCATGTGAGCGGGTCAAACCGCCTTGAATTTCATTCAAATACACTCATTTGATAAAAAGAGTAAAAATGCATGAAAACGACTAAAAATCATGAAAATGGATAAAATGCCTGTGCCACTGTGTCTAATATGACGTCATGGGTCACCTGAGTGGGTCAAACTGTGTTGTGTTGTGTTGTCCTTGCGAATGGAGTACCAGGGTTGCGAGGCTGTCCTTGCGAAAATATGACAGTGTGAAATGGAGTACCAGGGGAGCAAAAAGAAGAAGGGGGAAAAAAGAGGTAAAATGCATGAAAACTGTGAAAAAGCATGAAAATGAATGAAATGCCGGTCACATTATTCATAATATATGCCCCTGAAGCCCATAATACTTCCATGGGAACATGTCAGTGGAGCCTCCAGGCTGAGACTGATTCTACCCGAGGATGAAGCCTTACTTTCGGGTAAAAGTAGTCAGGCAGAGTGCCTGGATCATGGCCGAGAAAAACAAACACATGCACCACACACATTGGGGTCTATATTCCCCTGAAAGTTGTAAGACTCTGGATGAAAAAATGCCACCTCAGCCTCAAACCAGAGACTGGCTGATTCTACCCGAGGACGAAGCCTTATTTTCGGGTAAAAGTAGTCAGGCAGAGTGCCTGGATCATGGCCGAGAAAAACAAACACATGCACCACACACATTGGGGTCTATATTCCCCTGAAAGTTGTAAGACTCTGGATGAAAAAATGCTACCTCAGCCTCAAACCAGAGACTGGCTGATTCTACCCGAGGACGAAACGCCTTATTTTCGTGTAAAAGTAGTCAGGCAGAGTGCCTGAAAAAAAAAAAAAAGGATGAAAAAGCATGAAAAGGAGTAAAAATGCCATCCAAATACACTCCTTTGATATAAAAGGGGTGAACATGCATGCTTGCGTGCCTCTAATTCCATCCAAAGAAGACACTCCTTTGATGAAAAAAGAGGTGAAAATGCATGAAAACTGTGAAAAAGCATGAAAATGAATGAAATGCCGGTCACATTATTCATAATATATGCCCCTGAAGCCCATAATACTTCCATGGGAACATGTCAGTGGAGCCTCCAGGCTGAGACTGATTCTACCCGAGGATGAAGCCTTACTTTCGGGTAAAAGTAGTCAGGCAGAGTGCCTGGATCATGGCCGAGAAAAACAAACACATGCACCACACACATTGGGGTCTATATTCCCCTGAAAGTTGTAAGACTCTGGATGAAAAAATGCCACCTCAGCCTCAAACCAGAGACTGGCTGATTCTACCCGAGGACGAAGCCTTATTTTCGGGTAAAAGTAGTCAGGCAGAGTGCCTGAAAAAAAAAAAAAAAGGATGAAAAAGCATGAAAAGGAGTAAAAATGCCATCCAAATACACTCCTTTGATATAAAAGGGGTGAACATGCGTGCGTGAGTGCCTCTAATTCCATCCAAAGAAGACACTCCTTTGATGAAAAAAGAGGTGAAAATGCATGAAAACTGTGAAAAAGCATGAAAATGAATGAAATGCCGGTCACATTATTCATAATATATGCCCCTGAAGCCCATAATACTTCCATGGGAACATGTCAGTGGAGCCTCCAGGCTGAGACTGATTCTACCCGAGGATGAAGCCTTACTTTCGGGTAAAAGTAGTCAGGCAGAGTGCCTGGATCATGGCCGAGAAAAACAAACACATGCACCACACACATTGGGGTCTATATTCCCCTGAAAGTTGTAAGACTCTGGATGAAAAAATGCCACCTCAGCCTCAAACCAGAGACTGGCTGATTCTACCCGAGGACGAAGCCTTATTTTCGGGTAAAAGTAGTCAGGCAGAGTGCCTGAAAAAAAAAAAAAAGGATGAAAAAGCATGAAAAGGAGTAAAAAAGCCATCCAAATACACTCCTTTGATATAAAAGGGGTGAACATGCGTGCGCGCGTGCCTCTAATTCCATCCAAAGAAGACACTCCTTTGATGAAAAAAGAGGTGAAAATGCATGAAAACTGTGAAAAAGCATGAAAATGAAAAAAATTTGCTTGTGCCACTGGGTCTCATACGGTGCTCTGGCTCATGTGAGCGGGTCAAACCGCCTTGAATTTCATTCAAATACACTCATTTGATAAAAAGAGTAAAAATGCATGAAAACGACTAAAAATCATGAAAATGGATAAAATGCCTGTGCCACTGTGTCTAATATGACGTCATGGGTCACCTGAGTGGGTCAAACTGTGTTGTGTTGTGTTGTCCTTGCGAATGGAGTACCAGGGGTGCGAGGCTGTCCTTGCGAAAATATGACAGTGTTAAATGGAGTACCAGGGGAGCAAAAAGAAGAAGGGGGGAAAAAGAGGTAAAATGCATGAAAACTGTGAAAAAGCATGAAAATGAATGAAATGCCGGTCACATTATTCATAATATATGCCCCTGAAGCCCATAATACTTCCATGGGAACATGTCAGTGGAGCATCCAGGCTGAGACTGATTCTACCCGAGGATGAAGCCTTACTTTCGGGTAAAAGTAGTCAGGCAGAGTGCCTGGATCATGGCCGAGAAAAACAAACACATGCACCACACACATTGGGGTCTATATTCCCCTGAAAGTTGTAAGACTCTGGATGAAAAAATGCCACCTCAGCCTCAAACCAGAGACTGGCTGATTCTACCCGAGGACGAAGCCTTATTTTCGGGTAAAAGTAGTCAGGCAGAGTGCCTGAAAAAAAAAAAAAAGGATGAAAAAGCATGAAAAGGAGTAAAAATGCCATCCAAATACAGTCCTTTGATATAAAAGGGGTGAACATGCGTGCGTGCGTGCCTCTAATTCCATCCAAAGAAGACACTCCTTTGATGAAAAAAGAGGTGAAAATGCATGAAAACTGTGAAAAAGCATGAAAATGAATGAAATGCCGGTCACATTATTCATAATATATGCCCCTGAAGCCCATAATACTTCCATGGGAACATGTCAGTGGAGCCTCCAGGCTGAGACTGATTCTACACGAGGATGAAGCCTTACTTTCGGGTAAAAGTAGTCAGGCAGAGTGCCTGGATCATGGCCGAGAAAAACAAACACATGCACCACACACATTGGGGTCTATATTCCCCTGAAAGTTGTAAGACTCTGGATGAAAAAATGCCACCTCAGCCTCAAACCAGAGACTGGCTGATTCTACCCGAGGACGAAGCCTTATTTTCGGGTAAAAGTAGTCAGGCAGAGTGCCTGAAAAAAAAAAAAAGGATGAAAAAGCATGAAAAGGAGTAAAAATGCCATCCAAATACACTCCTTTGATATAAAAGGGGTGAACATGCGTGCGCGCGTGCCTCTAATTCCATCCAAAGAAGACACTCCTTTGATGAAAAAAGAGGTGAAAATGCATGAAAACTGTGAAAAAGCATGAAAATGAATGAAATGCCGGTCACATTATTCATAATATATGCCCCTGAAGCCCATAATACTTCCATGGGAACATGTCAGTGGAGCCTCCAGGCTGAGACTGATTCTGCCCGAGGATGAAGCCTTACTTTCGGGTAAAAGTAGTCAGGCAGAGTGCCTGGATCATGGCCGAGAAAAACAAACACATGCACCACACACATTGGGGTCTATATTCCCCTGAAAGTTGTAAGACTCTGGATGAAAAAATGCCACCTCAGCCTCAAACCAGAGACTGGCTGATTCTACCCGAGGACGAAGCCTTATTTTCGGGTAAAAGTAGTCAGGCAGAGTGCCTGAAAAAAAACAAAAGGATGAAAAAGCATGAAAAGGAGTAAAAATGCCATCCAAATACACTCCTTTGATATAAAAGGGGTGAACATGCGTGCGTGCGTGCCTCTAATTCCATCCAAAGAAGACACTCCTTTGATGAAAAAAGAGGTGAAAATGCATGAAAACTGTTAAAAAGCATGAAAATGAAAAAAAATGCTTGTGCCACTGGGTCTCATACGGTGCCCTGGCTCATGTGAGCGGGTCAAACCGCCTTGAATTTCATTCAAATACACTCATTTGATAAAAAGAGTAAAAATGCATGAAAACGACTAAAAATCATGAAAATGGATAAAATGCCTGTGCCACTGTGTCTAATATGACGTCATGGGTCACCTGAGTGGGTCAAACTGTGTTGTGTTGTGTTGTCCTTGCGAATGGAGTACCAGGGTTGCGAGGCTGTCCTTGCGAAAATATGACAGAGTGTGAAATGGAGTACCAGGGGAGCAAAAAGAAGAAGGGGGAAAAAAGAGGTAAAATGCATGAAAACTGTGAAAAAGCATGAAAATGAATGAAATGCCGGTCACATTATTCATAATATATGCCCCTGAAGCCCATAATACTTCCATGGGAACATGTCAGTGGAGCCTCCAGGCTGAGACTGATTCTACCCGAGGATGAAGCCTTACTTTCGGGTAAAAGTAGTCAGGCAGAGTGCCTGGATCATGGCCGAGAAAAACAAACACATGCACCACACACATTGGGGTCTATATTCCCCTGAAAGTTGTAAGACTCTGGATGAAAAAATGCCACCTCAGCCTCAAACCAGAGACTGGCTGATTCTACCCGAGGACGAAGCCTTATTTTCGGGTAAAAGTAGTCAGGCAGAGTGCCTGGATCATGGCCGAGAAAAACAAACACATGCACCACACACATTGGGGTCTATATTCCCCTGAAAGTTGTAAGACTCTGGATGAAAAAATGCTACCTCAGCCTCAAACCAGAGACTGGCTGATTCTACCCGAGGACGAAACGCCTTATTTTCGTGTAAAAGTAGTCAGGCAGAGTGCCTGAAAAAAAAAAAAAAGGATGAAAAAGCATGAAAAGGAGTAAAAATGCCATCCAAATACACTCCTTTGATATAAAAGGGGTGAACATGCATGCTTGCGTGCCTCTAATTCCATCCAAAGAAGACACTCCTTTGATGAAAAAAGAGGTGAAAATGCATGAAAACTGTGAAAAAGCATGAAAATGAATGAAATGCCGGTCACATTATTCATAATATATGCCCCTGAGGCCCATAATACTTCCATGGGAACATGTCAGTGGAGCCTCCAGGCTGAGACTGATTCTACCCGAGGATGAAGTCTTACTTTCGGGTAAAAGTAGTCAGGCAGAGTGCCTGGATCATGGCCGAGAAAAACAAACACATGCACCACACACATTGGGGTCTATATTCCCCTGAAAGTTGTAAGACTCTGGATGAAAAAATGCCACCTCAGCCTCAAACCAGAGACTGGCTGATTCTACCCGAGGACGAAGCCTTATTTTCGGGTAAAAGTAGTCAGGCAGAGTGCCTGAAAAAAAAAAAAAAAGGATGAAAAAGCATGAAAAGGAGTAAAAATGCCATCCAAATACACTCCTTTGATATAAAAGGGGTGAACATGCGTGCGTGAGTGCCTCTAATTCCATCCAAAGAAGACACTCCTTTGATGAAAAAAGAGGTGAAAATGCATGAAAACTGTGAAAAAGCATGAAAATGAATGAAATGCCGGTCACATTATTCATAATATATGCCCCTGAAGCCCATAATACTTCCATGGGAACATGTCAGTGGAGCCTCCAGGCTGAGACTGATTCTACCCGAGGATGAAGCCTTACTTTCGGGTAAAAGTAGTCAGGCAGAGTGCCTGGATCATGGCCGAGAAAAACAAACACATGCACCACACACATTGGGGTCTATATTCCCCTGAAAGTTGTAAGACTCTGGATGAAAAACTGCCACCTCAGCCTCAAACCAGAGACTGGCTGATTCTAGCCGAGGACGAAGCCTTATTTTCGGTTAAAAGTAGTCAGGCAGAGTGCCTGAAAAAAAATAAAAAAGGATGAAAAAGCATGAAAAGGAGTAAAAATGCCATCCAAATACACTCCTTTGATATAAAAGGGGTGAACATGCGTGCGTGCGTGCCTCTAATTCCATCCAAAGAAGACACTCCTTTGATGAAAAAAGAGGTGAAAATGCATGAAAACTGTGAAAAAGCATGAAAATGAAAAAAAATGCTTGTGCCACTGGGTCTCATACGGTGCCCTGGCTCATGTGAGCGGGTCAAACCGCCTTGATTTTCATTCAAATACACTCATTTGATAAAAAGAGTAAAAATGCATGAAAACGACTAAAAATCATGAAAATGGATAAAATGCCTGTGCCACTGTCTCTAATATGACGTCATGGGTCACCTGAGTGGGTCAAACTGTGTTGTGTTGTGTTGTCCTTGCGAATGGAGTACCAGGGGTGCGAGGCTGTCCTTGCGAAAATATGACAGAGTGTGAAATGGAGTACCAGGGGAGCAAAAAGAAGAAGGGGGAAAAAAGAGGTAAAATGCATGAAAACTGTGAAAAAGCATGAAAATGAATGAAATGCCGGTCACATTATTCATAATATATGCCCCTGAAGCCCATAATACTTCCATGGGAACATGTCAGTGGAGCCTCCAGGCTGAGACTGATTCTACCCGAGGATGAAGCCTTACTTTCGGGTAAAAGTAGTCAGGCAGAGTGCCTGGATCATGGCCGAGAAAAACAAACACATGCACCACACACATTGGGGTCTATATTCCCCTGAAAGTTGTAAGACTCTGGATGAAAAAATGCCACCTCAGCCTCAAACCAGAGAGTGGCTGATTCTACCCGAGGACGAAGCCTTATTTTCGGGTAAAAGTAGTCAGGCAGAGTGCCTGAAAAAAAAAAAAAAGGATGAAAAAGCATGAAAAGGAGTAAAAAAGCCATCCAAATACACTCCTTTGATATAAAAGGGGTGAACATGCGTGCGCGCGTGCCTCTAATTCCATCCAAAGAAGACACTCCTTTGATGAAAAAAGAGGTGAAAATGCATGAAAACTGTGAAAAAGCATGAAAATGAATGAAATGCCGGTCACATTATTCATAATAAGTGCCCCTGAAGCCCATAATACTTCCATGGGAACATGTCAGTGGAGCCTCCAGGCTGAGACTGATTCTACCCGAGGATGAAGCCTTACTTTCGGGTAAAAGTAGTCAGGCAGAGTGCCTGGATCATGGCCGAGAAAAACAAACACATGCACCACACACATTGGGGTCTATATTCCCCTGGAAGTTGTAAGACTCTGGATGAAAAAATGCCACCTCAGCCTCAAACCAGAGACTGGCTGATTCTACCCGAGGACGAAGCCTTATTTTCGGGTAAAAGTAGTCAGGCAGAGTGCCTGAAAAAAAAAAAAAAGGATGAAAAAGCATGAAAAGGAGTAAAAATGCCATCCAAATACACTCCTTTGATATAAAAGGGGTGAACATGTGTGCGTGCGTGCCTCTAATTCCATCCAAAGAAGACACTCCTTTGATGAAAAAAGAGGTGAAAATGCATGAAAACTGTGAAAAAGCATGAAAATGAAAAAAAATGCTTGTGCCACTGGGTCTCATACGGTGCCCTGGCTCATGTGAGCGGGTCAAACCGCCTTGATTTTCATTCAAATACACTCATTTGATAAAAAGAGTAAAAATGCATGAAAACGACTAAAAATCATGAAAATGGATAAAATGCCTTTGCCACTGTGTCTAATATGACGTCATGGGTCACCTGAGTGGGTCAAACTGTGTTGTGTTGTGTTGTCCTTGCGAATGGAGTACCAGGGTTGCGAGGCTGTCCTTGCGAAAATATGACAGAGTGTGAAATGGAGTACCAGGGGAGCAAAAAGAAGAAGGGGGAAAAAAGAGGTAAAATGCATGAAAACTGTGAAAAAGCATGAAAATGAATGAAATGCCGGTCACATTATTCATAATATATGCCCCTGAAGCCCATAATACTTCCATGGGAACATGTCAGTGGAGCCTCCAGGCTGAGACTGATTCTACCCGAGGATGAAGCCTTACTTTCGGGTAAAAGTAGTCAGGCAGAGTGCCTGGATCATGGCCGAGAAAAACAAACACATGCACCACACACATTCGGGTCTATATTCCCCTGAAAGTTGTAAGACTCTGGATGAAAAAATGCCACCTCAGCCTCAAACCAGAGACTGGCTGATTCTACCCGAGGACGAAGCCTTATTTTCGGGTAAAAGTAGTCAGGCAGAGTGCCTGAAAAAAAAAAAAAAGGATGAAAAAGCATGAAAAGGAGTAAAAATGCCATCCAAATACACTCCTTTGATATAAAAGGGGTGAACATGCGTGCGCGCGTGCCTCTAATTCCATCCAAAGAAGACACTCCTTTGATGAAAAAAGAGGTGAAAATGCATGAAAACTGTGAAAAAGCATGAAAATGAATGAAATGCCGGTCACATTATTCATAATAAGTGCCCCTGAAGCCCATAATACTTCCATGGGAACATGTCAGTGGAGCCTCCAGGCTGAGACTGATTCTACCCGAGGATGAAGCCTTACTTTCGGGTAAAAGTAGTCAGGCAGAGTGCCTGGATCATGGCCGAGAAAAACAAACACATGCACCACACACATTGGGGTCTATATTCCCCTGAAAGTTGTTAGACTCTGGATGAAAAAATGCCACCTCAGCCTCAAACCAGAGACTGGCTGATTCTACCCGAGGACGAAGCCTTATTTTCGGGTAAAAGTAGTCAGGCAGAGTGCCTGAAAAAAAAAAAAAAGGATGAAAAAGCATGAAAAGGAGTAAAAATGCCATCCAAATACACTCCTTTGATATAAAAGGGGTGAACATGCGTGCGTGCGTGCCTCTAATTCCATCCAAAGAAGACACTCCTTTGATGAAAAAAGAGGTGAAAATGCATGAAAACTGTGAAAAAGCATGAAAATGAAAAAAAATGCTTGTGCCACTGGGTCTCATACGGTGCCCTGGCTCATGTGAGCGGGTCAAACCGCCTTGAATTTCATTCAAATACACTCATTTGATAAAAAGAGTAAAAATGCATGAAAACGACTAAAAATCATGAAAATGGATAAAATGCCTGTGCCACTGTGTCTAGTATGACGTCATGGGTCACCTGAGTGGGTCAAACTGTGTTGTGTTGTGTTGTCCTTGCGAATGGAGTACCAGGGTTGCGAGGCTGTCCTTGCGAAAATATGACAGAGTGTGAAATGGAGTACCAGGGGAGCAAAAAGAAGAAGGGGGAAAAAAGAGGTAAAATGCATGAAAACTGTGAAAAAGCATGAAAATGAATGAAATGCCGGTCACATTATTCATAATATATGCCCCTGAAGCCCATAATACTTCCATGGGAACATGTCAGTGGAGCCTCCAGGCTGAGACTGATTCTACCCGAGGATGAAGCCTTACTTTCGGGTAAAAGTAGTCAGGCAGAGTGCCTGGATCATGGCCGAGAAAAACAAACACATGCACCACACACATTGGGGTCTATATTCGCCTGAAAGTTGTAAGACTCTGGATGAAAAAATGCCACCTCAGCCTCAAACCAGAGACTGGCTGATTCTACCCGAGGACGAAGCCTTATTTTCGGGTAAAAGTAGTCAGGCAGAGTGCCTGAAAAAAAAAAAAAAGGATGAAAAAGCATGAAAAGGAGTAAAAATGCCATCCAAATACACTCCTTTGATATAAAAGGGGTGAACATGCGTGCGCGCGTGCCTCTAATTCCATCCAAAGAAGACACTCCTTTGATGAAAAAAGAGGTGAAAATGCATGAAAACTGTGAAAAAACATGAAAATGAATGAAATGCCGGTCACATTATTCATAATATATGCCCCTGAAGCCCATAATACTTCCATGGGAACATGTCAGTGGAGCCTCCAGGCTGAGACTGATTCTACCCGAGGATGAAGCCTTACTTTCGGGTAAAAGTAGTCAGGCAGAGTGCCTGGATCATGGCCGAGAAAAACAAACACATGCACCACACACATTGGGGTCTATATTCCCCTGAAAGTTGTAAGACTCTGGATGAAAAAATGCCACCTCAGCCTCAAACCAGAGACTGGCTGATTCTACCCGAGGACGAAGCCTTATTTTCGGGTAAAAGTAGTCAGGCAGAGTGCCTGAAAAAAAAAAAAAAGGATGAAAAAGCATGAAAAGGAGGAAAAATGCCATCCAAATACATTCCTTTGATATAAAAGGGGTGAACATGCGCGCGTGCGTGCCTCTAATTCCATCCAAAGAAGACACTCCTTTGATGAAAAAAGAGGTGAAAATGCATGAAAACTGTGAAAAAGCATGAAAATGAAAAAAAAATGCTTGTGCCACTGGGTCTCATACGGTGCCCTGGCTCATGTGAGCGGGTCAAACCGCCTTGAATTTCATTCAAATACACTCATTTGATAAAAAGAGTAAAAATGCATGAAAACGACTAAAAATCATGAAAATGGATAAAATGCCTGTGCCACTGTGTCTAATATGACGTCATGGGTCACCTGAGTGGGTCAAACTGTGTTGTGTTGTGTTGTCCTTGCGAATGGAGTACCAGGGTTGCGAGGCTGTCCTTGCGAAAATATGACAGTGTGAAATGGAGTACCAGGGGAGCAAAAAGAAGAAGGGGGAAAAAAGAGGTAAAATGCATGAAAACTGTGAAAAAGCATGAAAATGAATGAAAAGCCGGTCACATTATTCATAATATGTGCCCCTGAAGCCCATAATACTTCCATGGGAACATGTCAGTGGAGCCTCCAGGCTGAGACTGATTCTACCCGAGGATGAAGCCTTACTTTCGGGTAAAAGTAGTCAGGCAGAGTGCCTGGATCATGGCCGAGAAAAACAAACACATGCACCACACACATTGGGGTATATATTCCCCTGAAAGTTGTAAGACTCTGGATGAAAAAATGCCACCTCAGCCTCAAACCAGAGACTGGCTGATTCTACCCGAGGACGAAGCCTTATTTTCGGGTAAAAGTAGTCAGGCAGAGTGCCTGAAAAAAAAAAAAAAGGATGAAAAAGCATGAAAAGGAGTAAAAATGCCATCCAAATACACTCCTTTGATATAAAAGGGGTGAACATGCGCGCGTGCGTGCCTCTAATTCCATCCAAAGAAGACACTCCTTTGATGAAAAAAGAGGTGAAAATGCATGAAAACTGTGAAAAAGCATGAAAATGAAAAAAAAAATGCTTGTGCCACTGGGTCTCATACGGTGCCCTGGCTCATGTGAGCGGGTCAAACCGCCTTGAATTTCATTCAAATACACTCATTTGATAAAAAGAGTAAAAATGCATGAAAACGACTAAAAATCATGAAAATGGATAAAATGCCTGTGCCACTGTGTCTAATATGACGTCATGGGTCACCTGAGTGGGTCAAACTGTGTTGTGTTGTGTTGTCCTTGCGAATGGAGTACCAGGGTTGCGAGGCTGTCCTTGCGAAAATATGACAGTGTGAAATGGAGTACCAGGGGAGCAAAAAGAAGAAGGGGGAAAAAAGAGGTAAAATGCATGAAAACTGTGAAAAAGCATGAAAATGAATGAAAAGCCGGTCACATTATTCATAATATGTGCCCCTGAAGCCCATAATACTTCCATGGGAACATGTCAGTGGAGCCTCCAGGCTGAGACTGATTCTACCCGAGGATGAAGCCTTACTTTCGGGTAAAAGTAGTCAGGCAGAGTGCCTGGATCATGGCCGAGAAAAACAAACACATGCACCACACACATTGGGGTATATATTCCCCTGAAAGTTTTAAGACTCTGGATGAAAAAATGCCACCTCAGCCTCAAACCAGAGACTGGCTGATTCTACCCAAGGACGAAGCCTTATTTTCGGGTAAAAGTAGTCAGGCAGAGTGCCTGAAAAAAAAAAAAAAGGATGAAAAAGCATGAAAAGGAGTAAAAATGCCATCCAAATACACTCCTTTGATATAAAAGGGGTGAACATGCGTGCATGCGTGCCTCTAATTCCATCCAAAGAAGACACTCCTTTGATGAAAAAAGAGGTGAAAATGCATGAAAACTGTGAAAAAGCATGAAAATGAATGAAATGCCGGTCACATTATTCATAATATATGCCCCTGAAGCCCATAATACTTCCATGGGAACATGTCAGTGGAGCCTCCAGGCTGAGACTGATTCTACCCGAGGATGAAGCCTTACTTTCGGGTAAAAGTAGTCAGGCAGAGTGCCTGGATCATGGCCGAGAAAAACAAACACATGCACCACACACATTGGGGTCTATATTCCCCTGAAAGTTGTAAGACTCTGGATGAAAAAATGCCACCTCAGCCTCAAACCAGAGACTGGCTGATTCTACCCGAGGACGAAGCCTTATTTTCGGGTAAAAGTAGTCAGGCAGAGTGCCTGAAAAAAAAAAAAAAAGGATGAAAAAGCATGAAAAGGAGTAAAAATGCCATCCAAATACACTCCTTTGATATAAAAGGGGTGAACATGCGCGCGTGCGTGCCTCTAATTCCATCCAAAGAAGACACTCCTTTGATGAAAAAAGAGGTGAAAATGCATGAAAACTGTGAAAAAGCATGAAAATGAAAAAAAAATGCTTGTGCCACTGGGTCTCATACGGTGCCCTGGCTCATGTGAGCGGGTCAAACCGCCTTGAATTTCATTCAAATACACTCATTTGATAAAAAGAGTAAAAATGCATGAAAACGACTAAAAATCATGAAAATGGATAAAATGCCTGTGCCACTGTGTCTAATATGACGTCATGGGTCACCTGAGTGGGTCAAACTGTGTTGTGTTGTGTTGTCCTTGCGAATGGAGTACCAGGGTTGCGAGGCTGTCCTTGCGAAAATATGACAGTGTGAAATGGAGTACCAGGGGAGCAAAAAGAAGAAGGGGGAAAAAAGTATATTATATGCCCCTGAAGCCCATAATACTTCCATGGGAACATGTCAGTGGAGCCTCCAGGCTGAGACTGATTCTACCCGAGGATGAAGCCTTACTTTCGGGTAAAAGTAGTCAGGCAGAGTGCCTGGATCATGGCCGAGAAAAACAAACACATGCACCACACACATTGGGGTCTATATTCCCCTGAAAGTTTTAAGACTCTGGATGAAAAAATGCCACCTCAGCCTCAAACCAGAGACTGGCTGATTCTACCCAAATACGAATCAATCAATCAATCAATCAAATTTTATTTGTATAGCCCATATTCACAAATTACAATTCATCTCATAGGGCTTTAACAGGGTGTGACATCCTCTGTCCTTAACCCTCAGCAAGAGTAAGGAAAAACTACAAAAAACCCTTTTAACAGGGTAAAAATATGTAGAAACCTCAGAGAGAGCCACATGTGAGGGATCCCTCTCCCAGGACGGACAGAAGTGCAATAGATGCCACGTGCAGGAGAACATCATCAATAATCAAAGTCTCTAGCAGCATTGATGAAGCACAGTCCATGCTCAGCAACCATCTAGACCACGATCCACCATCCAGACCAGACGCCACTTCAGTCCTCAGTCACCGTCCACCGCCGCCCACCAGGAGGACCCATCACAAGCCACCACTGCGGTCCTGGTCCACCGCCCGTGCCCAATGCCAACGCGACACAGGGTCCGCCACCAGCACCACGATCAGCCCACATGACTCAGAATCCGCCACACTGGATCCAACACCGCGACCCCCGGTGCGCGATCCACAAACCGTAATCCATGGTGCGGCCACAGAGGCCCTGGATCTGCGGGTGATAAAGCAAAGGGATTCCGGGGAAGGGGGATAGGGATGGAGAAGAGGAAGGAGAAGCTGGAAAGAGAAGCTCCGTGTGTCATGTGTCATAAAATAGAACAAGTAACGTTCTGGCGCACTAATTAGCTCTAACTATAAGCTTTATCAAAAAGAAAGGTTTTGAGCCTACTTTTAAACGAACAGATGGTGACTGCCTCCCGAACTGAAAGTGGTAGATTATTCCACAGCCGAGGGGCTTGATGGCTAAAAGCTCTGGCTCCTACTCTACTTTTAGAGAATTTAGGGACGACAAGTAGGCTTAAATTCTGGGAGCGGAGTGCTCTAGTGGGTTTATAAGGTATTAACAGCTCTTTAAGGTATAAAGGCGCTATATTATTAAGGGCCTTGAAGGTTAGGAGGAGAATTTTAAATTCTATTCTAGATTTAACTGGAAGCCAGTGTAGCGATGCTAATATTGGAGAAATGTGCTCTCTTCTCTTTGTTCTCGTCAGGACACGTGCTGCAGCATTTTGGACAAGCTGTAGAGTCTTTAACGACTTCCCGCTGGAGCCTGATAATAATGAATTACAATAGTCCAGTCTCGATGTAACAAAGGCGTGGACTAGTTTTTCTGCATCTTTTTGTGAAAGGACATGTCTAATTTTTGAAATAATACGCAAGTGGAAAAAAGCGGTCCTAGAAATTTGTTTTAAGTGACTATTAAAGGATAAATCAGGATCGAAGATCACTCCCAAGTTCCTGACTGTTTCATTGGAAGCAAGGGCAATGTCGTCTAGCGCAGCTATATCATTAGATAATGCATCTCTAAGGTGTTTGGGGCCAAGTATTATAACCTCTGTTTTGTCTGAGTTTAATAAGAGAAAATTGCGGGTCATCCAGGTTTTTATGTCCTTGAGACATGTTCGAAGTTTAGTTAATTGATTACTTTGTTCAGGTTTTATTGACAAATATAACTGGGTGTCATCCGCATAGCAGTGGAAATTTAACGAGTGTGTCCTGATAATGTTTCCTAGTGGAAGCATATATAATGAGAATAAAATTGGGCCGAGCACAGAGCCCTGTGGAACACCATGATTAACTTTGGTGCGCACAGATGACTCATCATTAATTTGCACAAATTGGGAGCGATCAGAAAAATACGATTTAAACCAGTTAAGGGCGGTTCCATTAATGTTAATTAACTGTTTTAGTCTTTGTAATAAAATTTGATGGTCAATTGTGTCGAATGCTGCACTGAGATCTAACAGAACGAGGACAGACACAAGTCCCTGATCTGAGGCTATTAAAAGGTCATTAGTGACTTTTGCCAAGGCTGTCTCTGTACTGTGATTGGCTCTAAACCCCGATTGAAAGTCTTCATATATATTATTTTCCTGGAGAAACTCACACAGCTGATTGGCTACCACTTTTTCTAAGATTTTAGAAATGAAGGAGAGGTTAGATATTGGTCTGTAATTGGCTAAAACCTCTGGGTCTAGGGTGGGTTTTTTGAGTAGGGGTTTGATGACAGCTATTTTAAAAGACTGTGGTACATAACCTGATGATAATGACAGATTGATAATGTTAAGTAACGAACTATCAATTAGGGGCAGAATGTCTTTAAGTAAGTTGGTAGGAATGGGATCTAAGATACAGGTTGTTGGTTTAGAACCTGAGATTAATTTGGTAAACTGATCACGGGTGATCAGAGAGAAGCTGTCTAAGTAATGGGTAGGATTCTCAGCCGTTTCTGAGATCTCTGTTGTTGGGAGGGTATTAGTGCCAATTGAGGGCAGGAGATGGTTGATTTTATTTCTAATAGTTTGAATTTTATCATTAAAAAAGGTCATAAAGATATTGCTATTTAGGGATGGAGGAATACTGGGTTCGGTGGAGGTGTGACTCTCTGTCAGCCTGGCTACAGTGCAGAAGAGAAACCTGGGGTTATTTTTATTCTCTTCTATTAGTTTTGAATAGTAGGCGGCTCTTACTTTGTGGAGAGCCTTTTTATATTCTTTAACACTATTCTTCCAGTCTATGAGGTTTTCAACATTGTTGCTGGAGCGCCACTTCCTTTCTAGTTTTCTTGATAATTGTTTTAACTCATTTGTCTGGGAATTATACCACGGAGCTAATTTACTATGTTTGACATTTTTCTTTTTTAGAGGCGCTATTGAGTCTAATGTTAATCGTAATGAGTCTGCAGAGCTATCGACGAGGTGGTCGATCTCAATGGAGCTCAGGGTTTTAAAGAATTTGTTGTTTATATCTACTGCTAATACGGGTTTAAATGTAATTGGGATTATTTCCTTAAATTTAGCTACAGCACTATCAGGTAGACATCTAGAAAATGAATTTTTTTATTAGTGGCATATATTCAGTTATTGAAAAATCAAAGGTTATTAAATTATGGTCTGATAGAACTGGATTGCGCGGAAGTACTGTTAAATTTTCAATTGCGACACCGTACGATAATACAAGGTCAAGTGTGTGGTTACCACAATGAGTAGGTTTGTGCACACACTGACTGAAACCAATAGAGTCTAGTATTGAAATAAATGCTACGCTAAGGCAATCTTTATTATTATCAACATGAATATTAAAGTCACCAACAATAATAATTTTATCGGTCTTTAGGACTAAGTTTGATAAAAACTCAGGGAATTCCTTTAAAAATTCAGTATAAGCCCTGGGAGCACGGTAAACTACGGCAAATATGATTGGCTGTTGGTGGTTCCTTGATTGGCGTGGAAGACTAAGAACCAGACATTCAAATGACTTGTAGCTGAGTTTAGGTTTAGGATTAATTGATAGACTGGAGTTAAAAATAGCAGCAACTCCACCTCCTCGCCCAATTTCTCTAGGAACCTGTGAATTGATATGACTGGGGGGAGTAGATTCATTTAGACTGACATAATCATCAGGATGCAGCCACGTCTCAGTGAGGGACAATAAATCTATGTTGTAATCAGAGACTATTTCATTAACTAAAAGAGCCTTTTTTTCCAGTGATCTAATGTTTAAAAGACCACATTTAAAAGTCTGGGTTTCCTGTATTGTTTCAGAGGTTGTTTTAATTTGTATTAAATTTTTGTGTGGAGTTCTCGTTCTATTATTGTTTAATTTCAATAATTTAATCGGACGGTGAACAGACACAATCTCTATGGGGTTTTGTGACTGATCCAGAGGGAGCGCAGAGAAGTGTTTAGCACTGCAGCTCTGCTTCCTGGTCCCAACTATGGGTTGTCATGTTATAGACTTAGTAATATTCCTAGATAAGAGAGCTGCTCCATCCCAAGTGGGATGAACGCCGTCTCTCCTAACAAGACCAGGTTTTCTCAAAAAAGTTAGCCAATTATCTATAAAGCCCACGCCGTTTACAGGACACCACCTCGACAGCCAGCGGTTAAAAGACAACATGCGGCTAAACATGTCATCACCTGCTGTATTAGGGAGCGGGCCAGAGAAAACTACTGTGTCCGACATCGTTTTAGCAAAAGCACACACCGACTCAACATTCAATTTAGTGACCTCCGACATACGAAACCGGGAGTCGTTGCTGCCGACGTGAATTACGATTTTATTGTATTTACCTTTTTTAGATTTAGCCATTAACTTAAGTTTAGATTCGATGTCGCCGGCTCTGGCCCCTGGGATACAATTAACTATGGTCGCTGGTGTCGCTAACCTGACGTTTCTCAGAACCGAGTCGCCAATAATCAGAGTTTGTTTATCAGCGGGTGCCTCGCTGAGTGGAGAGAATCTATTTGAAACGTGAGCTGGTGGCTCTTTAATCGTGGGCTTTCTAAGTCTAGCACTATGCCCCCTCTGGAACGTCACCCATCTGCCCTGGGCTCCCGGCTGCACGGGACTAGTCTGGGGACTGCTCGTTAAGGCTAAGCTACGTGCTAAGCTAGGTGGCTCCGCGGCTAGCGGGAGCCGGCTAACTACAGCTAACGGAGTTTCTAAGCTGCTGAGCCGAGCTTCTAAGTCGCTAAGCCTCGCCTCCATCGCTATCAACACACTACATTTATTACATGTACCACTACTGTTAAGGGAGGCAGAGGAGTAGGTAAACATTAGACACTCGGAGCAAGAGAGAGCAGTAGAGCAACAGGGAGAGAGAGAAGACATCGCTGCTATATAGCTACGAAGGTGAGCTCAGACAGAACACAGAATCACTAAGCACGATAGAATAAGCATTGGTATGTGCGAGTGTTTAACTACAGACCGGTGATTTTAGCCGTAGTGCTACAGGGAAACAGTTGTGTTTAGCAGCGGAGCTAATTCGCAGAGCGACCACCACCAGTGGCAAGAAAACAGGAAATGACGCAGCACGCTTACCGTAACAGGAAATCTATACGAAGCCTTATTTTCGGGTAAAAGTAGTCAGGCAGAGTGCCTGAAAAAAAAAAAAAAGGATGAAAAAGCATGAAAAGGAGTAAAAATGCCATCCAAATACACTCCTTTGATATAAAAGGGGTGAACATGCGTGCGCGCGTGCCTCTAATTCCATCCAAAGAAGACACTCCTTTGATGAAAAAAGAGGTGAAAATGCATGAAAACTGTGAAAAAGCATGAAAATGAATGAAATGCCGGTCACATTATTCATAATATATGCCCCTGAAGTCCATAATACTTCCATGGGAACATGTCAGTGGAGCCTCCAGGCTGAGACTGATTCTGCCCGAGGATGAAGCCTTACTTTCGGGTAAAAGTAGTCAGGCAGAGTGCCTGGATCATGGCCGAGAAAAACAAACACATGCACCACACACATTGGGGTCTATATTCCCCTGAAAGTTGTAAGACTCTGGATGAAAAAATGCCACCTCAGCCTCAAACCAGAGACTGGCTGATTCTACCCGAGGACGAAGCCTTATTTTCGGGTAAAAGTAGTCAGGCAGAGTGCCTGAAAAAAAAAAAAAAGGATGAAAAAGCATGAAAAGGAGTAAAAATGCCATCCAAATACACTCCTTTGATATAAAAGGGGTGAACATGCGTGCGTGCGTGCCTCTAATTCCATCCAAAGAAGACACTCCTTTGATGAAAAAAGAGGTGAAAATGCATGAAAACTGTGAAAAAGCATGAAAATGAAAAAAAATGGTTGTGCCACTGGGTCTCATACGGTGCCCTGGCTCATGTGAGCGGGTCAAACCGCCTTGATTTTCATTCAAATACACTCATTTGATAAAAAGAGTAAAAATGCATGAAAACGACTAAAAATCATGAAAATGGATAAAATGCCTGTGCCACTGTGTCTAATATGACGTCATGGGTCACCTGAGTGGGTCAAACTGTGTTGTGTTGTGTTGTCCTTGCGAATGGAGTACCAGGGGTGCGAGGCTGTCCTTGCGAAAATATGACAGAGTGTGAAATGGAGTACCAGGGGAGCAAAAAGAAGAAGGGGGAAAAAAGAGGTAAAATGCATGAAAACTGTGAAAAAGCATGAAAATGAATGAAATGCCGGTCACATTATTCATAATATATGCTCCTGAAGCCCATAATACTTCCATGGGAACATGTCAGTGGAGCCTCCAGGCTGAGACTGATTCTACCCGAGGATGAAGCCTTACTTTCGGGTAAAAGTAGTCAGGCAGAGTGCCTGGATCATGGCCGAGAAAAACAAACACATGCACCACACACATTGGGGTCTATATTCCCCTGAAAGTTGTAAGACTCTGGATGAAAAAATGCCACCTCAGCCTCAAACCAGAGACTGGCTGATTCTACCCGAGGACGAAGCCTTATTTTCGGGTAAAAGTAGTCAGGCAGAGTGCCTGAAAAAAAAAAAAAAGGATGAAAAAGCATGAAAAGGAGTAAAAAAGCCATCCAAATACACTCCTTTGATATAAAAGGGGTGAACATGCGTGCACGCGTGCCTCTAATTCCATCCAAAGAAGACACTCCTTTGATGAAAAAAGAGGTGAAAATGCATGAAAACTGTGAAAAAGCATGAAAATGAATGAAATGCCGGTCACATTATTCATAATATATGCCCCTGAAGTCCATAATACTTCCATGGGAACATGTCAGTGGAGCCTCCAGGCTGAGACTGATTCTGCCCGAGGATGAAGCCTTACTTTCGGGTAAAAGTAGTCAGGCAGAGTGCCTGGATCATGGCCGAGAAAAACAAACACATGCACCACACACATTGGGGTCTATATTCCCCTGAAAGTTGTAAGACTCTGGATGAAAAAATGCCACCTCAGCCTCAAACCAGAGACTGGCTGATTCTACCCGAGGACGAAGCCTTATTTTCGGGTAAAAGTAGTCAGGCAGAGTGCCTGAAAAAAAAAAAAAAGGATGAAAAAGCATGAAAAGGAGTAAAAATGCCATCCAAATACACTCCTTTGATATAAAAGGGGTGAACATGCGTGCGTGCGTGCCTCTAATTCCATCCAAAGAAGACACTCCTTTGATGAAAAAAGAGGTGAAAATGCATGAAAACTGTGAAAAAGCATGAAAATGAAAAAAATGGTTGTGCCACTGGGTCTCAAACGGTGCCCTGGCTCATGTGAGCGGGTCAAACCGCCTTGATTTTCATTCAAATACACTCATTTGATAAAAAGAGTAAAAATGCATGAAAACGACTAAAAATCATGAAAATGGATAAAATGCCTGTGCCACTGTGTCTAATATGACGTCATGGGTCACCTGAGTGGGTCAAACTGTGTTGTGTTGTGTTGTCCTTGCGAATGGAGTACCAGGGGTGCGAGGCTGTCCTTGCGAAAATATGACAGAGTGTGAAATGGAGTACCAGGGGAGCAAAAAGAAGAAGGGGGAAAAAAGAGGTAAAATGCATGAAAACTGTGAAAAAGCATGAAAATGAATGAAATGCCGGTCACATTATTCATAATATATGCCCCTGAAGCCCATAATACTTCCATGGGAACATGTCAGTGGAGCCTCCAGGCTGAGACTGATTCTACCCGAGGATGAAGCCTTACTTTCGGGTAAAAGTAGTCAGGCAGAGTGCCTGGATCATGGCCGAGAAAAACAAACACATGCACCACACACATTGGGGTCTATATTCCCCTGAAAGTTGTAAGACTCTGGATGAAAAAATGCCACCTCAGCCTCAAACCAGAGACTGGCTGATTCTACCCGAGGACGAAGCCTTATTTTCGGGTAAAAGTAGTCAGGCAGAGTGCCTGAAAAAAAAAAAAAAGGATGAAAAAGCATGAAAAGGAGTAAAAAAGCCATCCAAATACACTCCTTTGATATAAAAGGGGTGAACATGCGTGCGCGCGTGCCTCTAATTCCATCCAAAGAAGACACTCCTTTGATGAAAAAAGAGGTGAAAATGCATGAAAACTGTGAAAAAGCATGAAAATGAATGAAATGCCGGTCACATTATTCATAATAAGTGCCCCTGAAGCCCATAATACTTCCATGGGAACATGTCAGTGGAGCCTCCAGGCTGAGACTGATTCTACCCGAGGATGAAGCCTTACTTTCGGGTAAAAGTAGTCAGGCAGAGTGCCTGGATCATGGCCGAGAAAAACAAACACATGCACCACACACATTGGGGTCTATATTCCCCTGAAAGTTTTAAGACTCTGGATGAAAAAATGCCACCTCAGCCTCAAACCAGAGACTGGCTGATTCTACCCGAGGACGAAGCCTTATTTTCGGGTAAAAGTAGTCAGGCAGAGTGCCTGAAAAAAAAAAAAAAGGATGAAAAAGCATGAAAAGGAGTAAAAATGCCATCCAAATACACTCCTTTGATATAAAAGGGGTGAACATGCGTGCGCGCGTGCCTCTAATTCCATCCAAAGAAGACACTCCTTTGATGAAAAAAGAGGTGAAAATGCATGAAAACTGTGAAAAAGCATGAAAATGAATGAAATGCCGGTCACATTATTCATAATAAGTGCCCCTGAAGCCCATAATACTTCCATGGGAACATGTCAGTGGAGCCTCCAGGCTGAGACTGATTCTACCCGAGGATGAAGCCTTACTTTCGGGTAAAAGTAGTCAGGCAGAGTGCCTGGATCATGGCCGAGAAAAACAAACACATGCACCACACACATTGGGGTCTATATTCCCCTGGAAGTTGTAAGACTCTGGATGAAAAAATGCCACCTCAGCCTCAAACCAGAGACTGGCTGATTCTACCCGAGGACGAAGCCTTATTTTCGGGTAAAAGTAGTCAGGCAGAGTGCCTGAAAAAAAAAAAAAAGGATGAAAAAGCATGAAAAGGAGTAAAAATGCCATCCAAATACACTCCTTTGATATAAAAGGGGTGAACATGCGTGCGTGCGTGCCTCTAATTCCATCCAAAGAAGACACTCCTTTGATGAAAAAAGAGGTGAAAATGCATGAAAACTGTGAAAAAGCATGAAAATGAAAAAAAATGCTTGTGCCACTGGGTCTCATACGGTGCCCTGGCTCATGTGAGCGGGTCAAACCGCCTTGATTTTCATTCAAATACACTCATTTGATAAAAAGAGTAAAAATGCATGAAAACGACTAAAAATCATGAAAATGGATAAAATGCCTGTGCCACTGTGTCTAATATGACGTCATGGGTCACCTGAGTGGGTCAAACTGTGTTGTGTTGTGTTGTCCTTGCGAATGGAGTACCAGGGGTGCGAGGCTGTCCTTGCGAAAATATGACAGAGTGTGAAATGGAGTACCAGGGGAGCAAAAAGAAGAAGGGGGAAAAAAGAGGTAAAATGCATGAAAACTGTGAAAAAGCATGAAAATGAATGAAATGCCGGTCACATTATTCATAATATATGCCCCTGAAGCCCATAATACTTCCATGGGAACATGTCAGTGGAGCCTCCAGGCTGAGACTGATTCTACCCGAGGATGAAGCCTTACTTTCGGGTAAAAGTAGTCAGGCAGAGTGCCTGGATCATGGCCGAGAAAAACAAACACATGCACCACACACATTGGGGTCTATATTCCCCTGAAAGTTGTAAGACTCTGGATGAAAAAATGCCACCTCAGCCTCAAACCAGAGACTGGCTGATTCTACCCGAGGACGAAGCCTTATTTTCGGGTAAAAGTAGTCAGGCAGAGTGCCTGAAAAAAAAAAAAAAAGGATGAAAAAGCATGAAAAGGAGTAAAAATGCCATCCAAATACACTCCTTTGATATAAAAGGGGTGAACATGCGTGCGCGCGTGCCTCTAATTCCATCCAAAGAAGACACTCCTTTGATGAAAAAAGAGGTGAAAATGCATGAAAACTGTGAAAAAGCATGAAAATGAATGAAATGCCGGTCACATTATTCATAATAAGTGCCCCTGAAGCCCATAATACTTCCATGGGAACATGTCAGTGGAGCCTCCAGGCTGAGACTGATTCTACCCGAGGATGAAGCCTTACTTTCGGGTAAAAGTAGTCAGGCAGAGTGCCTGGATCATGGCCGAGAAAAACAAACACATGCACCACACACATTGGGGTCTATATTCCCCTGAAAGTTGTAAGACTCTGGATGAAAAAATGCCACCTCAGCCTCAAACCAGAGACTGGCTGATTCTACCCGAGGACGAAGCCTTATTTTCGGGTAAAAGTAGTCAGGCAGAGTGCCTGAAAAAAAAAAAAAAGGATGAAAAAGCATGAAAAGGAGTAAAAATGCCATCCAAATACACTCCTTTGATATAAAAGGGGTGAACATGTGTGCGTGCGTGCCTCTAATTCCATCCAAAGAAGACACTCCTTTGATGAAAAAAGAGGTGAAAATGCATGAAAACTGTGAAAAAGCATGAAAATGAAAAAAAATGCTTGTGCCACTGGGTCTCATACGGTGCCCTGGCTCATGTGAGCGGGTCAAACCGCCTTGAATTTCATTCAAATACACTCATTTGATAAAAAGAGTAAAAATGCATGAAAACGACTAAAAATCATGAAAATGGATAAAATGCCTGTGCCACTGTGTCTAATATGACGTCATGGGTCACCTGAGTGGGTCAAACTGTGTTGTGTTGTGTTGTCCTTGCGAATGGAGTACCAGGGTTGCGAGGCTGTCCTTGCGAAAATATGACAGAGTGTGAAATGGTGTACCAGGGGAGCAAAAAGAAGAAGGGGGAAAAAAGAGGTAAAATGCATGAAAACTGTGAAAAAGCATGAAAATGAATGAAATGCCGGTCACATTATTCATAATATATGCCCCTGAAGCCCATAATACTTCCATGGGAACATGTCAGTGGAGCCTCCAGGCTGAGACTGATTCTACCCGAGGATGAAGCCTTACTTTCAGGTAAAAGTAGTCAGGCAGAGTGCCTGGATCATGGCCGAGAAAAACAAACACATGCACCACACACATTCGGGTCTATATTCCCCTGAAAGTTGTAAGACTCTGGATGAAAAAATGCCACCTCAGCCTCAAACCAGAGACTGGCTGATTCTACCCGAGGACGAAGCCTTATTTTCGGGTAAAAGTAGTCAGGCAGAGTGCCTGAAAAAAAAAAAAAAGGATGAAAAAGCATGAAAAGGAGTAAAAATGCCATCCAAATACACTCCTTTGATATAAAAGGGGTGAACATGCGTGCGCGCGTGCCTCTAATTCCATCCAAAGAAGACACTCCTTTGATGAAAAAAGAGGTGAAAATGCATGAAAACTGTGAAAAAGCATGAAAATGAATGAAATGCCGGTCACATTATTCATAATAAGTGCCCCTGAAGCCCATAATACTTCCATGGGAACATGTCAGTGGAGCCTCCAGGCTGAGACTGATTCTACCCGAGGATGAAGCCTTACTTTCGGGTAAAAGTAGTCAGGCAGAGTGCCTGGATCATGGCCGAGAAAAACAAACACATGCACCACACACATTGGGGTCTATATTCCCCTGAAAGTTGTAAGACTCTGGATGAAAAAATGCCACCTCAGCCTCAAACCAGAGACTGGCTGATTCTACCCGAGGACGAAGCCTTATTTTCGGGTAAAAGTAGTCAGGCAGAGTGCCTGAAAAAAAAAAAAAAGGATGAAAAAGAATGAAAAGGAGTAAAAATGCCATCCAAATACACTCCTTTGATATAAAAGGGGTGAACATGCGTGCGTGCGTGCCTCTAATTCCATCCAAAGAAGACACTCCTTTGATGAAAAAAGAGGTGAAAATGCATGAAAACTGTGAAAAAGCATGAAAATGAAAAAAAATGCTTGTGCCACTGGGTCTCATACGGTGCCCTGGCTCATGTGAGCGGGTCAAACCGCCTTGAATTTCATTCAAATACACTCATTTGATAAAAAGAGTAAAAATGCATGAAAACGACTAAAAATCATGAAAATGGATAAAATGCCTGTGCCACTGTGTCTAGTATGACGTCATGGGTCACCTGAGTGGGTCAAACTGTGTTGTGTTGTGTTGTCCTTGCGAATGGAGTACCAGGGTTGCGAGGCTGTCCTTGCGAAAATATGACAGAGTGTGAAATGGAGTACCAGGGGAGCAAAAAGAAGAAGGGGGAAAAAAGAGGTAAAATGCATGAAAACTGTGAAAAAGCATGAAAATGAATGAAATGCCGGTCACATTATTCATAATATATGCCCCTGAAGCCCATAATACTTCCATGGGAACATGTCAGTGGAGCCTCCAGGCTGAGACTGATTCTACCCGAGGATGAAGCCTTACTTTCGGGTAAAAGTAGTCAGGCAGAGTGCCTGGATCATGGCCGAGAAAAACAAACACATGCACCACACACATTGGGGTCTATATTCCCCTGAAAGTTGTAAGACTCTGGATGAAAAAATGCCACCTCAGCCTCAAACCAGAGACTGGCTGATTCTACCCGAGGACGAAGCCTTATTTTCGGGTAAAAGTAGTCAGGCAGAGTGCCTGAAAAAAAAAAAAAAGGATGAAAAAGCATGAAAAGGAGTAAAAATGCCATCCAAATACACTCCTTTGATATAAAAGGGGTGAACATGCGTGCGCGCGTGCCTCTAATTCCATCCAAAGAAGACACTCCTTTGATGAAAAAAGAGGTGAAAATGCATGAAAACTGTGAAAAAACATGAAAATGAATGAAATGCCGGTCACATTATTCATAATATATGCCCCTGAAGCCCATAATACTTCCATGGGAACATGTCAGTGGAGCCTCCAGGCTGAGACTGATTCTACCCGAGGATGAAGCCTTACTTTCGGGTAAAAGTAGTCAGGCAGAGTGCCTGGATCATGGCCGAGAAAAACAAACACATGCACCACACACATTGGGGTCTATATTCCCCTGAAAGTTGTAAGACTCTGGATGAAAAAATGCCACCTCAGCCTCAAACCAGAGACTGGCTGATTCTACCCGAGGACGAAGCCTTATTTTCGGGTAAAAGTAGTCAGGCAGAGTGCCTGAAAAAAAAAAAAAAGGATGAAAAAGCATGAAAAGGAGTAAAAATGCCATCCAAATACACTCCTTTGATATAAAAGGGGTGAACATGCGTGCGCGCGTGCCTCTAATTCCATCCAAAGAAGACACTCCTTTGATGAAAAAAGAGGTGAAAATGCATGAAAAATGTGAAAAAGCATGAAAATGAATGAAATGCCGGTCACATTATTCATAATATATGCCCCTGAAGCCCATAATACTTCCATGGGAACATGTCAGTGGAGCCTCCAGGCTGAGACTGATTCTGCCCGAGGATGAAGCCTTACTTTCGGGTAAAAGTAGTCAGGCAGAGTGCCTGGATCATGGCCGAGAAAAACAAACACATGCACCACACACATTGGGGTCTATATTCCCCTGAAAGTTGTAAGACTCTGGATGAAAAAATGCCACCTCAGCCTCAAACCAGAGACTGGCTGATTCTACCCGAGGACGAAACGCCTTATTTTCGTGTAAAAGTAGTCAGACAGAGTGCCTGAAAAAAAAAAAAAAGGATGAAAAAGCATGAAAAGGAGTAAAAATGCCATCCAAATACACTCCTTTGATATAAAAGGGGTGAACATGCGTGCGTGCGTGCCTCTAATTCCATCCAAAGAAGACACTCCTTTGATGAAAAAAGAGGTGAAAATGCATGAAAACTGTGAAAAAGCATGAAAATGAATGAAATGCCGGTCACATTATTCATAATATATGCCCCTGAAGCCCATAATACTTCCATGGGAACATGTCAGTGGAGCCTCCAGGCTGAGACTGATTCTACCCGAGGATGAAGCCTTACTTTCGGGTAAAAGTAGTCAGGCAGAGTGCCTGGATCATGGCCGAGAAAAACAAACACATGCACCACACACATTGGGGTATATATTCCCCTGAAAGTTTTAAGACTCTGGATGAAAAAATGCCACCTCAGCCTCAAACCAGAGACTGGCTGATTCTACCCGAGGACGAAGCCTTATTTTCGGGTAAAAGTAGTCAGGCAGAGTGCCTGAAAAAAAAAAAAAAGGATGAAAAAGCATGAAAAGGAGTAAAAATGCCATCCAAATACATTCCTTTGATATAAAAGGGGTGAACATGCGCGCGTGCGTGCCTCTAATTCCATCCAAAGAAGACACTCCTTTGATGAAAAAAGAGGTGAAAATGCATGAAAACTGTGAAAAAGCATGAAAATGAAAAAAAAATGCTTGTGCCACTGGGTCTCATACGGTGCCCTGGCTCATGTGAGCGGGTCAAACCGCCTTGAATTTCATTCAAATACACTCATTTGATAAAAAGAGTAAAAATGCATGAAAACGACTAAAAATCATGAAAATGGATAAAATGCCTGTGCCACTGTGTCTAATATGACGTCATGGGTCACCTGAGTGGGTCAAACTGTGTTGTGTTGTGTTGTCCTTGCGAATGGAGTACCAGGGTTGCGAGGCTGTCCTTGCGAAAATATGACAGTGTGAAATGGAGTACCAGGGGAGCAAAAAGAAGAAGGGGGAAAAAAGAGGTAAAATGCATGAAAACTGTGAAAAAGCATGAAAATGAATGAAAAGCCGGTCACATTATTCATAATATGTGCCCCTGAAGCCCATAATACTTCCATGGGAACATGTCAGTGGAGCCTCCAGGCTGAGACTGATTCTACCCGAGGATGAAGCCTTACTTTCGGGTAAAAGTAGTCAGGCAGAGTGCCTGGATCATGGCCGAGAAAAACAAACACATGCACCACACACATTGGGGTATATATTCCCCTGAAAGTTTTAAGACTCTGGATGAAAAAATGCCACCTCAGCCTCAAACCAGAGACTGGCTGATTCTACCCAAGGACGAAGCCTTATTTTCGGGTAAAAGTAGTCAGGCAGAGTGCCTGAAAAAAAAAAAAAAGGATGAAAAAGCATGAAAAGGAGTAAAAATGCCATCCAAATACACTCCTTTGATATAAAAGGGGTGAACATGCGTGCATGCGTGCCTCTAATTCCATCCAAAGAAGACACTCCTTTGATGAAAAAAGAGGTGAAAATGCATGAAAACTGTGAAAAAGCATGAAAATGAATGAAATGCCGGTCACATTATTCATAATATATGCCCCTGAAGCCCATAATACTTCCATGGGAACATGTCAGTGGAGCCTCCAGGCTGAGACTGATTCTACCCGAGGATGAAGCCTTACTTTCGGGTAAAAGTAGTCAGGCAGAGTGCCTGGATCATGGCCGAGAAAAACAAACACATGCACCACACACATTGGGGTCTATATTCCCCTGAAAGTTGTAAGACTCTGGATGAAAAAATGCCACCTCAGCCTCAAACCAGAGACTGGCTGATTCTACCCGAGGACGAAGCCTTATTTTCGGGTAAAAGTAGTCAGGCAGAGTGCCTGAAAAAAAAAAAAAAAGGATGAAAAAGCATGAAAAGGAGTAAAAATGCCATCCAAATACACTCCTTTGATATAAAAGGGGTGAACATGCGCGCGTGCGTGCCTCTAATTCCATCCAAAGAAGACACTCCTTTGATGAAAAAAGAGGTGAAAATGCATGAAAACTGTGAAAAAGCATGAAAATGAAAAAAAAATGCTTGTGCCACTGGGTCTCATACGGTGCCCTGGCTCATGTGAGCGGGTCAAACCGCCTTGAATTTCATTCAAATACACTCATTTGATAAAAAGAGTAAAAATGCATGAAAACGACTAAAAATCATGAAAATGGATAAAATGCCTGTGCCACTGTGTCTAATATGACGTCATGGGTCACCTGAGTGGGTCAAACTGTGTTGTGTTGTGTTGTCCTTGCGAATGGAGTACCAGGGTTGCGAGGCTGTCCTTGCGGAAATATGACAGAGTGTGAAATGGTGTACCAGGGGAGCAAAAAGAAGAAGGGGGAAAAAAGAGGTAAAATGCATGAAAACTGTGAAAAAGCATGAAAATGAATGAAATGCCGGTCACATTATTCATAATATATGCCCCTGAAGCCCATAATACTTCCATGGGAACATGTCAGTGGAGCCTCCAGGCTGAGACTGATTCTACCCGAGGATGAAGCCTTACTTTCAGGTAAAAGTAGTCAGGCAGAGTGCCTGGATCATGGCCGAGAAAAACAAACACATGCACCACACACATTCGGGTCTATATTCCCCTGAAAGTTGTAAGACTCTGGATGAAAAAATGCCACCTCAGCCTCAAACCAGAGACTGGCTGATTCTACCCGAGGACGAAGCCTTATTTTCGGGTAAAAGTAGTCAGGCAGAGTGCCTGAAAAAAAAAAAAAAGGATGAAAAAGCATGAAAAGGAGTAAAAATGCCATCCAAATACACTCCTTTGATATAAAAGGGGTGAACATGCGTGCGCGCGTGCCTCTAATTCCATCCAAAGAAGACACTCCTTTGATGAAAAAAGAGGTGAAAATGCATGAAAACTGTGAAAAAGCATGAAAATGAATGAAATGCCGGTCACATTATTCATAATAAGTGCCCCTGAAGCCCATAATACTTCCATGGGAACATGTCAGTGGAGCCTCCAGGCTGAGACTGATTCTACCCGAGGATGAAGCCTTACTTTCGGGTAAAAGTAGTCAGGCAGAGTGCCTGGATCATGGCCGAGAAAAACAAACACATGCACCACACACATTGGGGTCTATATTCCCCTGAAAGTTGTAAGACTCTGGATGAAAAAATGCCACCTCAGCCTCAAACCAGAGACTGGCTGATTCTACCCGAGGACGAAGCCTTATTTTCGGGTAAAAGTAGTCAGGCAGAGTGCCTGAAAAAAAAAAAAAAGGATGAAAAAGAATGAAAAGGAGTAAAAATGCCATCCAAATACACTCCTTTGATATAAAAGGGGTGAACATGCGTGCGTGCGTGCCTCTAATTCCATCCAAAGAAGACACTCCTTTGATGAAAAAAGAGGTGAAAATGCATGAAAACTGTGAAAAAGCATGAAAATGAAAAAAAATGCTTGTGCCACTGGGTCTCATACGGTGCCCTGGCTCATGTGAGCGGGTCAAACCGCCTTGAATTTCATTCAAATACACTCATTTGATAAAAAGAGTAAAAATGCATGAAAACGACTAAAAATCATGAAAATGGATAAAATGCCTGTGCCACTGTGTCTAGTATGACGTCATGGGTCACCTGAGTGGGTCAAACTGTGTTGTGTTGTGTTGTCCTTGCGAATGGAGTACCAGGGTTGCGAGGCTGTCCTTGCGAAAATATGACAGAGTGTGAAATGGAGTACCAGGGGAGCAAAAAGAAGAAGGGGGAAAAAAGAGGTAAAATGCATGAAAACTGTGAAAAAGCATGAAAATGAATGAAATGCCGGTCACATTATTCATAATATATGCCCCTGAAGCCCATAATACTTCCATGGGAACATGTCAGTGGAGCCTCCAGGCTGAGACTGATTCTACCCGAGGATGAAGCCTTACTTTCGGGTAAAAGTAGTCAGGCAGAGTGCCTGGATCATGGCCGAGAAAAACAAACACATGCACCACACACATTGGGGTCTATATTCCCCTGAAAGTTGTAAGACTGGATGAAAAAATGCCACCTCAGCCTCAAACCAGAGACTGGCTGATTCTACCCGAGGACGAAGCCTTATTTTCGGGTAAAAGTAGTCAGGCAGAGTGCCTGAAAAAAAAAAAAAAGGATGAAAAAGCATGAAAAGGAGTAAAAATGCCATCCAAATACACTCCTTTGATATAAAAGGGGTGAACATGCGTGCGCGCGTGCCTCTAATTCCATCCAAAGAAGACACTCCTTTGATGAAAAAAGAGGTGAAAATGCATGAAAACTGTGAAAAAACATGAAAATGAATGAAATGCCGGTCACATTATTCATAATATATGCCCCTGAAGCCCATAATACTTCCATGGGAACATGTCAGTGGAGCCTCCAGGCTGAGACTGATTCTACCCGAGGATGAAGCCTTACTTTCGGGTAAAAGTAGTCAGGCAGAGTGCCTGGATCATGGCCGAGAAAAACAAACACATGCACCACACACATTGGGGTCTATATTCCCCTGAAAGTTGTAAGACTCTGGATGAAAAAATGCCACCTCAGCCTCAAACCAGAGACTGGCTGATTCTACCCGAGGACGAAGCCTTATTTTCGGGTAAAAGTAGTCAGGCAGAGTGCCTGAAAAAAAAAAAAAAGGATGAAAAAGCATGAAAAGGAGTAAAAATGCCATCCAAATACACTCCTTTGATATAAAAGGGGTGAACATGCGTGCGCGCGTGCCTCTAATTCCATCCAAAGAAGACACTCCTTTGATGAAAAAAGAGGTGAAAATGCATGAAAAATGTGAAAAAGCATGAAAATGAATGAAATGCCGGTCACATTATTCATAATATATGCCCCTGAAGCCCATAATACTTCCATGGGAACATGTCAGTGGAGCCTCCAGGCTGAGACTGATTCTGCCCGAGGATGAAGCCTTACTTTCGGGTAAAAGTAGTCAGGCAGAGTGCCTGGATCATGGCCGAGAAAAACAAACACATGCACCACACACATTGGGGTCTATATTCCCCTGAAAGTTGTAAGACTCTGGATGAAAAAATGCCACCTCAGCCTCAAACCAGAGACCCGCTGATTCTACCCGAGGACGAAACGCCTTATTTTCGTGTAAAAGTAGTCAGACAGAGTGCCTGAAAAAAAAAAAAAAGGATGAAAAAGCATGAAAAGGAGTAAAAATGCCATCCAAATACACTCCTTTGATATAAAAGGGGTGAACATGCGTGCGTGCGTGCCTCTAATTCCATCCAAAGAAGACACTCCTTTGATGAAAAAAGAGGTGAAAATGCATGAAAACTGTGAAAAAGCATGAAAATGAATGAAATGCCGGTCACATTATTCATAATATATGCCCCTGAAGCCCATAATACTTCCATGGGAACATGTCAGTGGAGCCTCCAGGCTGAGACTGATTCTACCCGAGGATGAAGCCTTACTTTCGGGTAAAAGTAGTCAGGCAGAGTGCCTGGATCATGGCCGAGAAAAACAAACACATGCACCACACACATTGGGGTCTATATTCCCCTGAAAGTTGTAAGACTCTGGATGAAAAAATGCCACCTCAGCCTCAAACCAGAGACTGGCTGATTCTACCCGAGGACGAAGCCTTATTTTCGGGTAAAAGTAGTCAGGCAGAGTGCCTGAAAAAAAAAAAAAAGGATGAAAAAGCATGAAAAGGAGTAAAAATGCCATCCAAATACACTCCTTTGATATAAAAGGGGTGAACATGCGTGCGTGCGTGCCTCTAATTCCATCCAAAGAAGACACTCCTTTGATGAAAAAAGAGGTGAAAATGCATGAAAACTGTGAAAAAGCATGAAAATGAAAAAAAAATGCTTGTGCCACTGGGTCTCATACGGTGCCCTGGCTCATGTGAGCGGGTCAAACCGCCTTGATTTTCATTCAAATACACTCATTTGATAAAAAGAGTAAAAATGCATGAAAACGACTAAAAATCATGAAAATGGATAAAATGCCTGTGCCACTGTGTCTAATATGACGTCATGGGTCACCTGAGTGGGTCAAACTGTGTTGTGTTGTGTTGTCCTTGCGAATGGAGTACCAGGGTTGCGAGGCTGTCCTTGCGAAAATATGACAGAGTGTGAAATGGAGTACCAGGGGAGCAAAAAGAAGAAGGGGGAAAAAAGAGGTAAAATGCATGAAAACTGTGAAAAAGCATGAAAATGAATGAAATGCCGGTCACATTATTCATAATATATGCCCCTGAAGCCCATAATACTTCCATGGGAACATGTCAGTGGAGCCTCCAGGCTGAGACTGATTCTACCCGAGGATGAAGCCTTACTTTCGGGTAAAAGTAGTCAGGCAGAGTGCCTGGATCATGGCCGAGAAAAACAAACACATGCACCACACACATTGGGGTATATATTCCCCTGAAAGTTTTAAGACTCTGGATGAAAAAATGCCACCTCAGCCTCAAACCAGAGACTGGCTGATTCTACCCGAGGACGAAGCCTTATTTTCGGGTAAAAGTAGTCAGGCAGAGTGCCTGAAAAAAAAAAAAAAGGATGAAAAAGCATGAAAAGGAGTAAAAATGCCATCCAAATACATTCCTTTGATATAAAAGGGGTGAACATGCGCGCGTGCGTGCCTCTAATTCCATCCAAAGAAGACACTCCTTTGATGAAAAAAGAGGTGAAAATGCATGAAAACTGTGAAAAAGCATGAAAATGAAAAAAAAATGCTTGTGCCACTGGGTCTCATACGGTGCCCTGGCTCATGTGAGCGGGTCAAACCGCCTTGAATTTCATTCAAATACACTCATTTGATAAAAAGAGTAAAAATGCATGAAAACGACTAAAAATCATGAAAATGGATAAAATGCCTGTGCCACTGTGTCTAATATGACGTCATGGGTCACCTGAGTGGGTCAAACTGTGTTGTGTTGTGTTGTCCTTGCGAATGGAGTACCAGGGTTGCGAGGCTGTCCTTGCGAAAATATGACAGTGTGAAATGGAGTACCAGGGGAGCAAAAAGAAGAAGGGGGAAAAAGAGGTAAAATGCATGAAAACTGTGAAAAAGCATGAAAATGAATGAAAAGCCGGTCACATTATTCATAATATGTGCCCCTGAAGCCCATAATACTTCCATGGGAACATGTCAGTGGAGCCTCCAGGCTGAGACTGATTCTACCCGAGGATGAAGCCTTACTTTCGGGTAAAAGTAGTCAGGCAGAGTGCCTGGATCATGGCCGAGAAAAACAAACACATGCACCACACACATTGGGGTATATATTCCCCTGAAAGTTTTAAGACTCTGGATGAAAAAATGCCACCTCAGCCTCAAACCAGAGACTGGCTGATTCTACCCAAGGACGAAGCCTTATTTTCGGGTAAAAGTAGTCAGGCAGAGTGCCTGAAAAAAAAAAAAAAGGATGAAAAAGCATGAAAAGGAGTAAAAATGCCATCCAAATACACTCCTTTGATATAAAAGGGGTGAACATGCGTGCATGCGTGCCTCTAATTCCATCCAAAGAAGACACTCCTTTGATGAAAAAAGAGGTGAAAATGCATGAAAACTGTGAAAAAGCATGAAAATGAATGAAATGCCGGTCACATTATTCATAATATATGCCCCTGAAGCCCATAATACTTCCATGGGAACATGTCAGTGGAGCCTCCAGGCTGAGACTGATTCTACCCGAGGATGAAGCCTTACTTTCGGGTAAAAGTAGTCAGGCAGAGTGCCTGGATCATGGCCGAGAAAAACAAACACATGCACCACACACATTGGGGTCTATATTCCCCTGAAAGTTGTAAGACTCTGGATGAAAAAATGCCACCTCAGCCTCAAACCAGAGACTGGCTGATTCTACCCGAGGACGAAGCCTTATTTTCGGGTAAAAGTAGTCAGGCAGAGTGCCTGAAAAAAAAAAAAAAAGGATGAAAAAGCATGAAAAGGAGTAAAAATGCCATCCAAATACACTCCTTTGATATAAAAGGGGTGAACATGCGCGCGTGCGTGCCTCTAATTCCATCCAAAGAAGACACTCCTTTGATGAAAAAAGAGGTGAAAATGCATGAAAACTGTGAAAAAGCATGAAAATGAAAAAAAAATGCTTGTGCCACTGGGTCTCATACGGTGCCCTGGCTCATGTGAGCGGGTCAAACCGCCTTGAATTTCATTCAAATACACTCATTTGATAAAAAGAGTAAAAATGCATGAAAACGACTAAAAATCATGAAAATGGATAAAATGCCTGTGCCACTGTGTCTAATATGACGTCATGGGTCACCTGAGTGGGTCAAACTGTGTTGTGTTGTGTTGTCCTTGAGAATGGAGTACCAGGGTTGCGAGGCTGTCCTTGCGAAAATATGACAGTGTGAAATGGAGTACCAGGGGAGCAAAAAGAAGAAGGGGGAAAAAAGAGGTAAAATGCATGAAAACTGTGAAAAAGCATGAAAATGAATGAAATGCCGGTGACATTATTCATAATATATGCCCCTGAAGCCCATAATACTTCCATGGGAACATGTCAGTGGAGCCTCCAGGCTGAGACTGATTCTACCCGAGGATGAAGCCTTACTTTCGGGTAAAAGTAGTCAGGCAGAGTGCCTGGATCATGGCCGAGAAAAACAAACAAATGCACCACACACATTGGGGTCTATATTCCCCTGAAAGTTTTAAGACTCTGGATGAAAAAATGCCACCTCAGCCTCAAACCAGAGACTGGCTGATTCTACCCAAATACGAAGCCTTATTTTCGGGTAAAAGTAGTCAGGCAGAGTGCCTGAAAAAAAAAAAAAAGGATGAAAAAGCATGAAAAGGAGTAAAAATGCCATCCAAATACACTCCTTTGATATAAAAGGGGTGAACATGCGTGCGCGCGTGCCTCTAATTCCATCCAAAGAAGACACTCCTTTGATGAAAAAAGAGGTGAAAATGCATGAAAACTGTGAAAAAGCATGAAAATGAATGAAATGCCGGTCACATTATTCATAATATATGCCCCTGAAGTCCATAATACTTCCATGGGAACATGTCAGTGGAGCCTCCAGGCTGAGACTGATTCTGCCCGAGGATGAAGCCTTACTTTCGGGTAAAAGTAGTCAGGCAGAGTGCCTGGATCATGGCCGAGAAAAACAAACACATGCACCACACACATTGGGGTCTATATTCCCCTGAAAGTTGTAAGACTCTGGATGAAAAAATGCCACCTCAGCCTCAAACCAGAGACTGGCTGATTCTACCCGAGGACGAAGCCTTATTTTCGGGTAAAAGTAGTCAGGCAGAGTGCCTGAAAAAAAAAAAAAAGGATGAAAAAGCATGAAAAGGAGTAAAAATGCCATCCAAATACACTCCTTTGATATAAAAGGGGTGAACATGCGCGCGTGCGTGCCTCTAATTCCATCCAAAGAAGACACTCCTTTGATGAAAAAAGAGGTGAAAATGCATGAAAACTGTGAAAAAGCATGAAAATGAAAAAAAAATGCTTGTGCCACTGGGTCTCATACGGTGCCCTGGCTCATGTGAGCGGGTCAAACCGCCTTGAATTTCATTCAAATACACTCATTTGATAAAAAGAGTAAAAATGCATGAAAACGACTAAAAATCATGAAAATGGATAAAATGCCTGTGCCACTGTGTCTAATATGACGTCATGGGTCACCTGAGTGGGTCAAACTGTGTTGTGTTGTGTTGTCCTTGCGAATGGAGTACCAGGGTTGCGAGGCTGTCCTTGCGAAAATATGACAGTGTGAAATGGAGTACCAGGGGAGCAAAAAGAAGAAGGGGGAAAAAAGAGGTAAAATGCATGAAAACTGTGAAAAAGCATGAAAATGAATGAAATGCCGGTGACATTATTCATAATATATGCCCCTGAAGCCCATAATACTTCCATGGGAACATGTCAGTGGAGCCTCCAGGCTGAGACTGATTCTACCCGAGGATGAAGCCTTACTTTCGGGTAAAAGTAGTCAGGCAGAGTGCCTGGATCATGGCCGAGAAAAACAAACACATGCACCACACACATTGGGGTCTATATTCCCCTGAAAGTTGTAAGACTCTGGATGAAAAAATGCCACCTCAGCCTCAAACCAGAGACTGGCTGATTCTACCCGAGGACGAAGCCTTATTTTCGGGTAAAAGTAGTCAGGCAGAGTGCCTGAAAAAAAAAAAAAAGGATGAAAAAGCATGAAAAGGAGTAAAAATGCCATCCAAATACACTCCTTTGATATAAAAGGGGTGAACATGCGTGCGCGCGTGCCTCTAATTCCATCCAAAGAAGACACTCCTTTGATGAAAAAAGAGGTGAAAATGCATGAAAACTGTGAAAAAGCATGAAAATGAATGAAATGCCGGTCACATTATTCATAATAAGTGCCCCTGAAGCCCATAATACTTCCATGGGAACATGTCAGTGGAGCCTCCAGGCTGAGACTGATTCTACCCGAGGATGAAGCCTTACTTTCGGGTAAAAGTAGTCAGGCAGAGTGCCTGGATCATGGCCGAGAAAAACAAACACATGCACCACACACATTGGGGTCTATATTCCCCTGAAAGTTGTAAGACTCTGGATGAAAAAATGCCACCTCAGCCTCAAACCAGAGACTGGCTGATTCTACCCGAGGACGAAGCCTTATTTTCGGGTAAAAGTAGTCAGGCAGAGTGCCTGAAAAAAAAAAAAAAGGATGAAAAAGCATGAAAAGGAGTAAAAATGCCATCCAAATACACTCCTTTGATATAAAAGGGGTGAACATGTGTGCGTGCGTGCCTCTAATTCCATCCAAAGAAGACACTCCTTTGATGAAAAAAGAGGTGAAAATGCATGAAAACTGTGAAAAAGCATGAAAATGAAAAAAAATGCTTGTGCCACTGGGTCTCATACGGTGCCCTGGCTCATGTGAGCGGGTCAAACCGCCTTGAATTTCATTCAAATACACTCATTTGATAAAAAGAGTAAAAATGCATGAAAACGACTAAAAATCATGAAAATGGATAAAATGCCTGTGCCACTGTGTCTAATATGACGTCATGGGTCACCTGAGTGGGTCAAACTGTGTTGTGTTGTGTTGTCCTTGCGAATGGAGTACCAGGGTTGCGAGGCTGTCCTTGCGAAAATATGACAGAGTGTGAAATGGAGTACCAGGGGAGCAAAAAGAAGAAGGGGGAAAAAAGAGGTAAAATGCATGAAAACTGTGAAAAAGCATGAAAATGAATGAAATGCCGGTCACATTATTCATAATATATGCCCCTGAAGCCCATAATACTTCCATGGGAACATGTCAGTGGAGCCTCCAGGCTGAGACTGATTCTACCCGAGGATGAAGCCTTACTTTCGGGTAAAAGTAGTCAGGCAGAGTGCCTGGATCATGGCCGAGAAAAACAAACACATGCACCACACACATTGGGGTCTATATTCCCCTGAAAGTTGTAAGACTCTGGATGAAAAAATGCCACCTCAGCCTCAAACCAGAGACTGGCTGATTCTACCCGAGGACGAAGCCTTATTTTCGTGTAAAAGTAGTCAGGCAGAGTGCCTGAAAAAAAAAAAAAAGGATGAAAAAGCATGAAAAGGAGTAAAAATGCCATCCAAATACACTCCTTTGATATAAAAGGGGTGAACATGCGTGCGCGCGTGCCTCTAATTCCATCCAAAGAAGACACTCCTTTGATGAAAAAAGAGGTGAAAATGCATGAAAACTGTGAAAAAGCATGAAAATGAATGAAATGCCGGTCACATTATTCATAATAAGTGCCCCTGAAGCCCATAATACTTCCATGGGAACATGTCAGTGGAGCCTCCAGGCTGAGACTGATTCTACCCGAGGATGAAGCCTTACTTTCGGGTAAAAGTAGTCAGGCAGAGTGCCTGGATCATGGCCGAGAAAAACAAACACATGCACCACACACATTGGGGTCTATATTCCCCTGAAAGTTGTAAGACTCTGGATGAAAAAATGCCACCTCAGCCTCAAACCAGAGACTGGCTGATTCTACCCGAGGACGAAGCCTTATTTTCGGGTAAAAGTAGTCAGGCAGAGTGCCTGAAAAAAAAAAAAAAGGATGAAAAAGCATGAAAAGGAGTAAAAATGCCATCCAAATACACTCCTTTGATATAAAAGGGGTGAACATGCGTGCGTGCGTGCCTCTAATTCCATCCAAAGAAGACACTCCTTTGATGAAAAAAGAGGTGAAAATGCATGAAAACTGTGAAAAAGCATGAAAATGAAAAAAAAATGCTTGTGCCACTGGGTCTCATACGGTGCCCTGGCTCATGTGAGCGGGTCAAACCGCCTTGAATTTCATTCAAATACACTCATTTGACAAAAAGAGTAAAAATGCATGAAAACGACTAAAAATCATGAAAATGGATAAAATGCCTGTGCCACTGTGTCTAATATGACGTCATGGGTCACCTGAGTGGGTCAAACTGTGTTGTGTTGTGTTGTCCTTGCGAATGGAGTACCAGGGTTGCGAGGCTGTCCTTGCGAAAATATGACAGTGTGAAATGGAGTACCAGGGGAGCAAAAAGAAGAAGGGGGAAAAAAGAGGTAAAATGCATGAAAACTGTGAAAAAGCATGAAAATGAATGAAATGCCGGTCACATTATTCATAATATGTGCCCCTGAAGCCCATAATACTTCCATGGGAACATGTCAGTGGAGCCTCCAGGCTGAGACTGATTCTACCCGAGGATGAAGCCTTACTTTCGGGTAAAAGTAGTCAGGCAGAGTGCCTGGATCATGGCCGAGAAAAACAAACACATGCACCACACACATTGGGGTATATATTCCCCTGAAAGTTTTAAGACTCTGGATGAAAAAATGCCACCTCAGCCTCAAACCAGAGACTGGCTGATTCTACCCAAGGACGAAGCCTTATTTTCGGGTAAAAGTAGTCAGGCAGAGTGCCTGAAAAAAAAAAAAAAGGATGAAAAAGCATGAAAAGGAGTAAAAATGCCATCCAAATACACTCCTTTGATATAAAAGGGGTGAACATGCGTGCGTGCGTGCCTCTAATTCCATCCAAAGAAGACACTCCTTTGATGAAAAAAGAGGTGAAAATGCATGAAAACTGTGAAAAAGCATGAAAATGAAAAAAAATGCTTGTGCCACTGGGTCTCATACGGTGCCCTGGCTCATGTGAGCGGGTCAAACCGCCTTGATTTTCATTCAAATACACTCATTTGATAAAAAGAGTAAAAATGCATGAAAACGACTAAAAATCATGAAAATGGATAAAATGCCTGTGCCACTGTGTCTAATATGACGTCATGGGTCACCTGAGTGGGTCAAACTGTGTTGTGTTGTGTTGTCCTTGCGAATGGAGTACCAGGGTTGCGAGGCTGTCCTTGCGAAAATATGACAGAGTGTGAAATGGAGTACCAGGGGAGCAAAAAGAAGAAGGGGGAAAAAAGAGGTAAAATGCATGAAAACTGTGAAAAAGCATGAAAATGAATGAAATGCCGGTCACATTATTCATAATATATGCCCCTGAAGCCCATAATACTTCCATGGGAACATGTCAGTGGAGCCTCCAGGCTGAGACTGATTCTACCCGAGGATGAAGCCTTACTTTCGGGTAAAAGTAGTCAGGCAGAGTGCCTGGATCATGGCCGAGAAAAACAAACACATGCACCACACATTGGGGTCTATATTCCCCTGAAAGTTGTAAGACTCTGGATGAAAAAATGCCACCTCAGCCTCAAACCAGAGACTGGCTGATTCTACCCGAGGACGAAGCCTTATTTTCGGGTAAAAGTAGTCAGGCAGAGTGCCTGAAAAAAAAAAAAAAAGGATGAAAAAGCATGAAAAGGAGTAAAAATGCCATCCAAATACACTCCTTTGATATAAAAGGGGTGAACATGCGCGCGTGCGTGCCTCTAATTCCATCCAAAGAAGACACTCCTTTGATGAAAAAAGAGGTGAAAATGCATGAAAACTGTGAAAAAGCATGAAAATGAAAAAAAAATGCTTGTGCCACTGGGTCTCATACGGTGCCCTGGCTCATGTGAGCGGGTCAAACCGCCTTGAATTTCATTCAAATACACTCATTTGATAAAAAGAGTAAAAATGCATGAAAACGACTAAAAATCATGAAAATGGATAAAATGCCTGTGCCACTGTGTCTAATATGACGTCATGGGTCACCTGAGTGGGTCAAACTGTGTTGTGTTGTGTTGTCCTTGCGAATGGAGTACCAGGGTTGCGAGGCTGTCCTTGCGAAAATATGACAGTGTGAAATGGAGTACCAGGGGAGCAAAAAGAAGAAGGGGGAAAAAAGAGGTAAAATGCATGAAAACTGTGAAAAAGCATGAAAATGAATGAAAAGCCGGTCACATTATTCATAATATGTGCCCCTGAAGCCCATAATACTTCCATGGGAACATGTCAGTGGAGCCTCCAGGCTGAGACTGATTCTACCCGAGGATGAAGCCTTACTTTCGGGTAAAAGTAGTCAGGCAGAGTGCCTGGATCATGGCCGAGAAAAACAAACACATGCACCACACACATTGGGGTATATATTCCCCTGAAAGTTTTAAGACTCTGGATGAAAAAATGCCACCT